>NC_056743.1:687797373-687879873 GCF_019279795.1 Protopterus annectens
AATGTTGAAATCTTGAGTATGTGCAGTTAAAAAAGCTGAGTGAATAGAAAAATATATGTATTATAGTACTTATATGCTTAAAATATATATATGTGTATGCCTCATACTTTTGGTCTGTTCCTCATAATAATCTGTGGTTTTCAGGCAAATCTTTAAGGGTTGAAGTCACTAAATAATGACATATATTTCAGTTTCAGACTTCAGATACATCAGAAAATGCATGCTAACATGAATCCTGTTATTCCAACAACTTTCTAAGTTCTTAAGAGCAGCATTTAAAATTTGTCCCTGATTTTGGGTGTTTGCTCACGCATACTTTTTAAGCACTTACAGGATGAGAGGTACGAGTATTCCCCTTACTCAGAGGCACAGTAATCTCTGATTTAGTATTTAAACTATTTAATGTTGGAACAAGTTTTGAGATCTGTAGTTTTTGTTTTTACGATCAGACTTTATTTACATGGTTGCAAGACTTGCATTTATAGAACTCTGTTCTGATAAGAAGCCATAATTTAGTCCTTAATATTTCGTATAACAGTGAGGAACATTCATTCGTCACAAACTCTGACATACGGATTACAAGTAAGCATAGTGGCACTTATCTGGACTGTGGAAAGAGACTCTCTGCATGACAGACTGCAAATATTTTTTATGGTAAATAATTTTAAATCATGTTAGAGTGAAACAGCATAATCTCATTGTCAAGACATTTATACTGTATCTTTCCTTTCAACATCTTCCAGCATCCCTTTAAGTGGAAATTATTTCATCCAGCACATTTTTCAGGCCTTTCATTTTATGTGCCATCTCAGAGATGGTAGAGGACATACATATCGGCACAAAATGCTCATGTTTTAGAGACGAAGGCTAAATTTGTATGGTAAGTATAAACTCAGCTTATGCTAAATTGTTTAACAATTGTATGTAAGTATCAAAACACTGCACACATTATACATGTATTTGCAATTCATTACAAAATGACACGGATGTACCTAATTGCTGTTTAAATTCAACAACTGTTCTATTATTATCATTTACTATACAATGGCAAGTGCCATTTCTTTTGCTCAGATGTTCATCTCTGCATATCTGTAATATTGTAATGCACTGCTATGTCCAGATTGTGGTCAAAGGGGTATGTCAACCAGTTCACTCACCTGGTTAACAATGACTAAATAAATAGTTAAATAAATGTCACACGTATTCTTTCCACATTACCAGTATATTATAACAGTGATTTTTTTTTCCAATAGAGGTCTATAAATAAAAAAAAATGAGACAGCAGCTTAGAATATCTAGCTATGCTTAATTATACAGCTATTTGCCACCACAGAAAATGTGAGTGAGCTTTAACATCAGTAGATGGGGAGAGCTATTTCTAAAACTTGTGAGACAATATAAAAAAGAAGGCTCCGCATTGGTTGAGCTGTGAGAAAGTGATAAATGTATGCTTTGCTTGTCAACTTGCTGACTAAGGCATCCTTTGCAAGGTCCAGCAGACTGTGTAAAGTGGACCAATAGCCATTATAAACAATCAGCACTCTTGGTGCCTTTCTCAAAGTTCTTAACATATTGGCTTGGCTACTGATCAAATGTGTCTGCTCGAGACTGCACCCTGCAAATGCTGCTCAGCTAAGGCATGGGTCTAATTAGCCTGCAGGACACACAATGCCTTGTAATAGTGAACTAACTTAAATGATAGGAATTTGGTGGAAGAAAGCAAATTTCCAGGAAGTGTGTGACTGTTTTTTGCTGAACCAGTATTAGGTGCCTTTGTGAAGAGTGCAAGATGGTGTATGGTGAATTCAAAAATATTTCTAAACATTATGCTGAAACAAATAAAACTTATTCACGAGATAAGTACAAGTCCACAGGTTCATAGCTTGCTATGTAAGTGGTCTTGATGACTATTAAGTGCCTGGCTATTGTAATTCAGCGCAAGTTTTCTGAGTTAATAAGGGTCAATATGAATATCCCTGAGAAAATTTACAAATGTTCATCCACTCATTAAAAGTAGTCCTATGTTGGCCAGGGTGTTGCATTGTTTGATTTGCAGGAAACATTTATTCCATAGGCAGCAGAAATGTTGGGATAGATGTTGATCCCACCAGCATGTCCTGTTGATGCTACAATGAAGATTTAGATCCTTAGAGTGAGTATTAATAATGCCATTAGTCACCATGCAGGTGCCTATACTAAATGGAATTTAGTTACAGGGCTTTTAATCTTTCTTTGTAGTTTAGGGATCCCAGAACTGTTTTTTTTTCTTGTTAGGAAGCATTACAACATTTCAAGTTGTGCACAATATTTGGAGAGGTATATGGCAAAGGATGCATTATAGTCTGTAATTAGCCTGATTAGGGATAAATAAAGGAATATAACTTTCTTAGATCTAGAGGATATGCCTACTGAACAAGGGAAAAACATTTCTAGAGTATGATAATTACATGAAGGACAACTCATTCTCGAATGAAAGTGGCTAAGGTCTCTGATAATTTCATCAGTCTTAAGGGGTGCTATTAATATGGTATGCACTAGGGGCACCTATTTTCTACACAAAGCCATACTACATTTTTTGCACTAGGTTAAGCCCATAGTTTGTACACCAGGTATTGGCAAGTTCAAGCTTTTCTTATAGGATAGAGGTGTCTACAGGGTAGTTAATAAAGCTGAGTTTACAGTTTTCACCAAACCTCTTTAGCTAAAAACCTTTGACTCCAGCCTTAATATCAGAAAAGTAGATGCCAAAGAAGAGGGAGCACAAAACAGAGACCAGGGAAATATCTAGTTATAAAGTGTTTGAGGATGAAGTACTGCCATCCCAGAGAGTAACAGTCCGATCAGAGGGTCAGTTGGTTATCCAGCACATAGCTCTGGGGTTAATGTTAAGGGATGTAAGCTTATCACTAGTACCAGCATGAGGGAGACTATTAATGGCTTTTGCTAGATCAGGATAATTATTCAATATTGACAGACTGGCATTTGTTCATGGATTCAGTAACTAGATTAAGTAGGCAGGAACTTACCTTTCACACAACCAGATTGATTTATGTCAAATGTTTGTGGATTACTAATTTCATTATTTGTAATTTCACTTGGAATACATTGTATGACCATAAAAATGATACTGATGAGGCAAATTGGTCTGTAGTTCTTAGGACTCGTGGTGGGGCCCCCCAGTGGAGAAATGCCAGTAAAGCAACTCTCTAAGCTTCAGCTAAATGATGCATTGAGGGCCTGAGGCTGAAAAAGGGGAGGGGATCAATAAAAATGTGTTTAACACTAACCAGGAGACATCCTAGCACACAGAGATGCCGTGTTTAGATTTAAATAGCATGGAAAGGACTTGATCAGAAGTGAAAGAGGGGAGAAGTGTTATTTTGTGCAGTGAAAAAAACAAAAAAAAAAAAAAACAGGAATGAATGGATGGGGAGACAATGGAGCTAAATTAATCTGCCAGCATATTGGCAATAGCCTCAGAGTCAGACTACAGAGTACTATTAGATCTCAGCTCTGTACTGAATTGGGTGTTGCATCTGAGGTTTCAATATATTTAAAAGTGCCTTCTGATTATCTTTAGAAGAAGTAGTAATACTCATTTCATAGTTTGTGTTGCAATTTTTAATATATTTAAGATATTTATTAGCCAGTTTAAAGTCAATTTTATAATGGGAAATAGAGGATATATAGCATAAGGCAAGTAGCTTTTCTGGATAACTATTTGAAATGTCAGGACCCACTAAAGTGAGTCCCAAAACATGGAGACTGAATGGCTGAAAAAAATGGAATTACATATATATTTCCTGGAGTATTCCATTTTCTCTGAGGTATGGTGATTTTGGAGTTGGTATATATATATATATATATATATATATATATATATATATATATATGTGTGTGTGTGTGTGTGTGTGTGTGTGTGTGTGTGTGTGTGTGTGTGTGGTGGGCTTGCCCCCACATCAGAGGGTGCAGAGGGATTTGCCCCTGCAAAAAAGAAGTTTAAAAGGAAGAAAAATGTTTGATATTTGCTCTTCTCCTGCCTTTTCTGTCTTTTATTATGTGTTGGCACTACATTTCCAGTGCTGATATTCCAGTAGGGAGCCATTTTTCCCTCTTATTATCGAGCTTGTTTATCCTACAATTCCATCATAAGGGTTTGTTTTGAATTTTCTGCTATACTTATCATGAATGGAAACAGATGCCTTAATGCAGAAATTCAGTAGATAGTAGAATTCTGTGGTGTATGTAGTGACCTTGACAATCGGATTTATAGGAGACGGAGAGCTTTTGAATTTTCTGAGGTCATCAGTAAGCAATAAGAGGTTATTCTTAGAGAAGTCTATGAAATTGGGAGGTTATTTCGATATTGGGGATAGTTTTAGGTGAGAAAAGGATAGTTTTGTGGTCAGAGTTGATCAAGGATAACGTGAGGGGTGTCTGCTGGGGCAATATTTTTAAGATGGGGGTCATGAAGGTATGAACCTCTCATATGGAGGACAACACAACACTCAGAGAAACAAAAGTGTGGACACAGGTAGACTTTTCAAGTACTGATATGATCTCTGTATTCAGCAATGTGTGTGGCCTTAAACTTTGGATTTTCATGTTCTGAACTGTCAGCTTTTCTCTGTCTGGCATTGTTAACTTCATAAATAATCAAAAGAAACACTAAAACCAAAACCAATAAAAATGTAAAAGGTCCAGTCTTCCGTGGTGTAGTAAAAATGATTTAATCCACAAACAGGCAAAAATTAGCGCTTTCATCTTGAGCACAAGACTTCATCAGATGCCATCTTTAAAAATCAACTCCTTTATTTATCACAAACATTTATCAAATTGAAACCATTTAAACAATTAAAATATTTTTGCAATTAAATTAATTAATCAGTAAGAACAAGTTCAGTGCTGTAAACCAGCATTGAGGTTAATCCTTTCCTGATACCTCCCTAGATAAAATGTATACATATTAATAATTTTATAATTCATTTTATTAAATTTGTGAGGCTTTCAGTGATAATGCAGGTTTAATTGAAATATATTCATTTAATCCTGGGTGTGTACTAGATTTTAACCTGAGCTGCCATCTAAGCTCTCTAATCAATAAAATGTTCCTTATGTCAACAGTGAACTTGCTCTTATTGATTGATTAATTAATTTTTCAGCTAAGACCATGCTGGCATAGCTATTAGCACATGATGCGGATGGCAAAATCAAAGGGCAGTGGGTGAATGTCCAACATTTGTTTTCAAGAATAAGATGAATCTTAAAAGGATGTTGTGCTATCCAGACAAGGTCAGGAAAAATGAGGTAGGTACAGACAAAGTGGGTCCCCTCCCTTGCCATAATTGCGGATATTGTAAGTATATAGATGGCAGCAGTAGTTTCAGGAATCCAGATACTGGGGTGACATTTGACTCTAAGGTGAATGCTGATTGCAATACCAAGGATATTGTTTATCTTGCCCAGTTTACAGTATGCTCATGTTTCTATGTTGGCAAGAGCAACCGTAAACTGAAAGAAAGTATAAGGGAACATTTGTACTCTATTAATATACAGTATATGTGTGATGCCCTAGCAAAACATGTTGTGGCTAAAGGGGCTCACCACGAATTCAAGTTTCGTGTTATAGATAGAGTGTATTCAACTCTCAGATTGGGAGATATCAGAAATAGGACAGATATGGTTGAATTACAATGGATCATGACATTGTGTGCTAATAAGGGGCTAGGGCTTAATGAACATGTGCCCTTGAAACCTGTTCTTAAGTCACAAAGACTTACAGATGATAGGTAGCTGTCCTTGGCTTTCATTTTTATTTGAGTGATTAGACTAGGCTAATATTATTTTATATATTTCTGTTTTTATGTTATTAGAATGCGTACTATATCTACATATATTTTTATATGTAAATATATATATATATATATATATATATATATATATATATATATATATATATATGTTTTTATTGCTGCTTTCAATTATATGTTTATGCATTTTTGTTTCATTGCTTTTAGTGGGCGTGTGCTTAGTATCATTGTTTTTGATTGGTTATTGTACTTATTTAAGAGGGTGGCCTTGTTTGTGTTCTGATCTGATGAAGCGATATTGTATGTATCGTGAAAGCGCTTATCTGTATTAAAAGATAATTGATTGGACTTGCCCCTGTGTTTCTGGTCTGCAAATTTTTGGTTTTACATTATTCTTTCTACTTCATGCATACTAGTTTATCTTCGAGCCTAGCAGTTTGATTCGATTGTAATATTCAAAGGTTGTCTGTATTTGTGGTGTTTGCTGTAATTTTGGTACAATAGTTGTCACACATTACCAAAGGCCTTGGGGCTGGCAGTCAGGTGTGTTAAGAATTGTTGATAGAGTCATACCTGACTACACATCAAGGAACATAGCTTCCTTTCATTAGTTGCTTTCAGAATCCTCAGCTTGTATTTATAATTAAGTAACTTAAATGGGGACCATATTCGGCCAGGATGGGACTTCAATACCTAATGCACAACAACACATATACCAGGTGAAGACACCTGAAGGACCTTTGGTGGCTGATTCTGTAAAATGGCTAGCATATTTTGTCCTTCTCCCTCTTCTAAATCTACTATTAGTAAATTGTTTTCATACTGTCAGTTTTTCAGGTCATCTATTTCCATTTGCCAATCTGAAGGAACATGAATGATCCCAGTATGTTGCCCAGATGTCCTGCTTGTGGGTGATATTCATAGCTTAAAAGTACTTGTGTCTGCTTTGTTATTCAACACACTAATGCTTTTAATTTTGAGAAGTCAAATTAAACATGAGACACTTTGTTAATTAGCGTATCCAGTTTCCTGTTCCAGTGCAAAAAGGTGTTGTACATTATTTGATATCAGAGAGTTGGCTGTCATAGCAGGCTGTGGGTCTAATATCTTAACGCTCAAAACCAAGACATCCCTGGCAAAAAAATAGGAAAAAATGACACATCATGTATACAGTAACTTGAATTTATAGATATTCATCCCAGGCAGGAAAATAATAGCTTTCTGATATTGAATGGATTATCCATCCATAAAGCATGAAACTGCAAAATCAAGCTGTGCCCGGGTTAGGAGAAAGTTCTGCTCTTCTGCAGGGTGTTGCATAAAGAGCAAAAGGCAAAAAGGAATAAATTCATCATTTTTTAAGGATACATTTTCAACATGCCATCTATAGAACCACACAGGATAGAATAATGAACTGCCACTGTGTGTGAGTGTGTGTGTGTGTGTGTGTGTGTGTGTGTGTGTGTGTGTGTGTGTGTGTGTGTGTGTGAGAGTGGGTGTTTTTGTCACAAAAAAAAAAAATACAGAACCACTATTATGAATGGAAATGCATGACGGTGTTACAATAATTCATGCAATGGGGCTTAGAGAGAGTTTGTGGATATGAGCCTGCATTTACTGCCACCCTGCAGTGTAACCTTCTAAATCCCTTGCTGCCCAATAGATCTAAAATTTCCTCATGCTACCCAATGAAGAATTTCACATCATCCTTTAAAAGAATACTTCCTTTTCATTGGGCATTAGCCTTTCAGCAACCACCGAGAATGAAGTGGCCATCATTAGTAAGTTATTATGTTTACTGATCATATTATGTTTGAAGGGTAGTTGTGAAAATTCTAGCCACTGCATTTCCCTGAGCGCCATGCAGTGCTGTGCCCTACATAGGAGGTTGGCAGCAAATCTTGGCACTGTTGTAAAATTGCTCAAGTTTGTTTAATGAAGACACTTGAATGTTACTGAGGATGGGAGCTGAATATGAGAGAGCAGGCAGGAGAAGGGAAAAGGTACTATACTTTCTTGTGGCATCTGATAGGGTTTGGATGTGTAGAAGGCATTTAGTTTTTGATGTACTTCTTTTACAGAATTTTGGATATAGATATCAAATTTCAGTTTCTCCTCAATGTGTACACCTAATAATTTGGCTTGACAAACAAGTTACATTTTTATATTATCCCAAGAGAAGATAGAGAAGGTGGCTTTATTGGGTGCAAGATGTTTTGGGGTAAAGAGTATTATTTTAGTTTTATTTGGGTTTAGGAATAGCTGGGTTGTTGCTAACCAGGCTTCACCTGAGGAGAAGGCTTCCTGGGTTTGCAGTGGAAGGTTATTTATATTTTTTTGCTGAACAGATGAGGGTAGAATTATCAGTATATTGTACTAAGGAAACAGTTTTACAAGGCACATCAAGGTCACTGATGAAATTATTAAATAGAATTGGTCCCAAGATGGACCCTTATTATACTCCAAATGGGACTGATAGAAAGGAAGAGGTCACATTGTTCCATTTCACTGCTTGATGCCTATTGGAAAGGTAGCTATTAAATAACCTCCAGCTGCACTTTGCAATATGTCCTGCATGAACAAAGATTATACACCCAGGGCTACGCCCAGAGGATACTTCTGCTATGAATAGCCTCACTTAGTCACCTAATATAGAATAGCTGGGCATGGGCTAATCAATCCTACCAGACACAGCTGTGTCCTCATCTGGTAGGTCAGATATTGCTACTCCAGCTGCCTGTATAATGAGCAGGATCAGGGTCCCACCCTCTGCACTAGCTGGTCTGGCTCGTGACCCTGCATTACATTTTACAAATATTTGCGCATAACTGCCAACGTTTAGAATTTCAGTCACATATTCAGTTTACCAATATATGAATTGCATCATTGTTATTGCAAAATTTTGGACACAAGTTTACTTTTTACTATTTCAATTCATAACATAAAGCCATAATGTCACTTTGTTAAAAATCTGGGAAAACGTGATGAAATCCACCTTAGTCATTAGCCTATGTAAATCTAGGAAATTTGAATATACTAATCTGAAACTCAGATCATAGTCTTTGTCTGGTCCATCCCACAAAATAACTCATTTATCATGCTCCTCAAAAGTAGATCTTATATACTTATATATTTATTTTATTTTCAGTCTGTTGACCAGGACAGTGGTCTGATCCAAAGTAGTCTCATTTCAGCCACAGCTGGGAGATACGGGAAAAATGGGAGAAGGCAGGATCAGTGGAACAAATTGAGTTTTTAGGTCTGGCCAGTACATGTGTGTTGTTAGCTTATGGGCAAAGGTTGCAGCGTGTATCTTTTATGGCAAGTTTATGGCTAAGGGGAGGGGAAATAGAGTCACTATAAAGAGTTTTATAAACCAGGTAGAGAAGTTCTAGTTTAATTTGTTTTTTGACAGGGAGGTGGTTTGCTTGGTTTTAGTGTAATACAATGGTACTCATTATTAGCAAATAGGATAATGGACCTTCAGATTTTGTTTGGGAGGGTTCTTGGTAATTCATGTTTTTAAAAAGGCATATTGAAGTAATGGCAGGGCATATTCTAGATGGAGTTGGAGGATATTCTTACCAATAGACACCCTTCCTTCAGTGGTAGGGAGCTGTGAGAATTTTTGTGACAGCTGAATAGAGCAGAGTTGACTTTTGCTTTCAGGATAACAATATGATGTGCCATAGCTTGGCCTGGATTGAGAGTGATATCTAGGTACTTGAAGGTAAGAACCAGTTTTATAGGTTGTGGGTTGTGGGTTAGTAGGGGTGATAGTTTATTCAGCTTTTGTGGGGTACTAAAAATCATTAATTATGTCTTTTTTTGGCATTTGTGATTAGTTGCTTGTTGGAGCGTGTTTTGCTGTTGCTACAGCATGGTGCCATAGTTGGTGAAGACGTGGTGTGAGGCAATGTCGTCTGCAAACACAATGACACTGGAGGTATCTAGATAGGTAGTTAATTAATGAAGATGATGAAGATGACACATGCAAGGTTGGAGCCTTGGAGAACATCTACAGTGATGCATTGGCATGGGGATAGGGAGTTGTTTTACCTTAATGAGGAGGTTCTGTGTGAGAGGTGGCTGAATAATCATTTTAGGATGGAGGGACCAAAACCGGAGTATGAGAAAGAGTTAAGCAGGAGAGTTTAATTTACCGAGTCAAAGGCTGTGGATAGATAAATAAAGAAGGCACTAGTAAGATGGACATTGTATTGGTGAGGGGAGTATTGTTGACTGTATGTAGAGCAGTTTGGGTATTTCTATTTTTTTAGTGAAGTCATGCTGATGAGAGAGGAGAGTATTGTATTAGTAGAAGAAGGTGGTTAATTGATTTTAGATCATTTCTGAAGTAATTTACCTAGGGTTTGGTACAGCTATGAATTGGGGGGGGGGGGGGGGGCTCTGCTCTGGTTATTTTCCAGACACTGGGGAAGGTTTGTTGTGTTAGTGACAGATTAAATATATAACCTATCTGTGGTGAGATGAGATCTCCATTCTATTTGATGAACCACAAGTAGAGACCATCAGAGTTTGGTGGGCCATGGTTAGATAATGGGCGTGTTAGTTTATCCGTTTCTTTTTGAAGTCAGTTTTGAGGGAGAAAAGAGGTAGTTAGAGTTCATGGGGTGATGAAGTTGGTAGCAAGGGTGGGTGGGCATGCATTAGTAAACACAGCTGCAAAGTCTGAAAAGTGAATTGTGCTGCAAGTTGCTTAGACTGCTAAGGTATTAAACCTTTTTCTAGAATTGAGTGGGATTAGAGAAAGTAGAGGTTTGGTATTTGCAGAAGTACAAGGCTTTGGTGTGTCTTATTGCATTTCTGGTTGGTTATGCAAGGTAATGTAAGTGTCATGGGCAGATAGCTGGCCTTCCAGACCTTCCAAGTATTGTTCCTTTACTTGAGAAGGTGCTGGAGCTAAGGTGTGTACAATGGCTTATTGGGGTAAAACTGTTTTTGAATATTATGCAGTAATTCAGTTACAAAAGAAACTGCACGTTAGTTAATGTTATTAGTGACATTCACAAAAAGTTGTGAATTGCCTTGAGAACTGGTTCAGATAGGATGCAAAATAGGTTGGAGCCTACATTGTTTCTGCAGTTTGTAAATAATATAGCTGATTGCTCACTTATGTTAAGGGGAGGTGCTATAGTAGAGGTAACAACTGATGGCTAGTTGATAATGAGGATGAAGAGGAGATGATGATTATTGGTTATATTTCACCTAGTAGATTCTTTAATTGTTTGTATTGGGTATGGTCAGCTAAGAATAATAAGTTTACGCTTGTTGTAGCCAAGGAAATTCATGTTGAGGTCACCTAAGATAACTTTTTTTGAGTTGTTTATCCAGAAAGGGTTACAATTATGTTTTTGAAGTCCATTCGGTAGACTAGTGGAAGAAGATATATATGGTAATAATTGTTAAGATTGTTTTCCTGAGTGGGATGATGTCAACAAGCAGCCATCTAGGGCCTGTGTTGTCAAAAGCAGGGCGGTAGCAGTGACTTGGGATGGAATGATGGATTTAGTAAGTATCACAATCCTCCTCCTGGTCATGTTCTCAGACTATCTCACCAAGTGGTAGTATATAGGTGAAAGTAGTTGTTCAGTGTGTTTGCAGGAGGTTTTAGCCAGTTTTTTTTATTTGAAGAAGAAACATCTTTGTTAAATTATCACTTATGACATAGGCAATCATACATTTATATAAATGAAAACAAACCATATTGATAGCAGAGAATATAATCCCAGCTGCAAGCATTTTATATTACAAACCATATTGACACAATACTAACTGCAAACATCATATATCACTTATAATCTACCCAATCATTGAAAGTCAAACATTACATAGCTCATTTAAGCCCTGCCTTCTTTTAAACCTCATTTCTCCCCTGTATGCATTGCTGCCACAGTTCCCATTTTTTTCTATGCAGTTTGCTCCTACCCTTTTCTAAAGATCCTAATTCCAACTTTTTTATCTCTGTTACTATATTCACTACTTCTAGTACAGTTGGGTTATACTTTGATTTCCATTTTATAGTAATTGCTTTTTTGGCAGCCACTCTAATTAGACTCAGCAAAGACTTACTATGTCTTGACAATTTGATGCTCTATCATAGCTCAGAAAAATAATTTCTTTAGTTCCACCAAGCTGCTCACCCCGTATCTCTGACAGAGTACTGTGCAGGGAATCCTTAAAGTCTGCTAACTCATTACACTCCCAGAAATTATGTTCCCAATTACCTCTTTCTTCCTCATCACACCTCCAACATTTGCTGTCTACCTGAGGAAAAAATTATCTGGAGTCCACTTGAAGTATAAAAATATCTATGTAAAAATTTCCAAGCAAAAATCCTAAATCTTCTAAATTTTGTTGCATGTTTGGTAGACATACATATACCCCCATTGTTTCTTTGGGAATTGCTTATCCCGTCTCTCTTCCTAATCCTTTCTAACATCCTCTGATTGATTCTTATAGTTTCATGCAATATTTTATATGCTCTACTAATTATTCCTTTTTTAATGGCAGCTTCTGTTCCAGATTCTACTAAAAACTCTACCAGTGCTGTTTTTTGTTTAGGACCCCCTATTTCTTTCTCTTTGCCTATACTCTGATAGTGATCCTTGATAGGGAAGGTAATCTCTAACCTGCAGTCCAAATAAATTCTTGGTGTCTTCCTATTCTGTTACTTTTCCCTCTCTAGGTGTTTACTCACAATACTTTGGTTCCTTTGCCAGTTTTCTCCAATAAATTCCAGCCCCCTTTTCCCTATTGTCTCTATCCCGAATTACAGTCATCACTATCTGCAGAATCTCCTTTCTCCATTTCTGTGTTGGCTTAGTTCTGAGAATACTTTCTGCTACTTTATGAATATAATATTCTGCATGGTTATTGTTATTCTTCTAAAAGATCTGTATCCAAAATCCCAGTCTCTCCTTGTTTCTTCAGCTTCTTATGTGTTTCATCATCATCCTTTTCCCCTTTGAATTACAGATTTCTGCTTGTGCTATGTATAGGAGCCTTAACTGTGCAGCTCTGAAATACCCCTTCAAATTGGGCAATCCCAATCTGCCTTGTTCTATTGGAAGAATCAGATTAACTCACTTGACTCTTGCCTTCTTCCCCTCCAGGATAAAATCCTTTAGCTCTTTATTAATTACATCCACTACTTCTCCTCTAGTTGATAAAAATATGCCTGGCCTGTGTATAAGACTAAAGGGACTAAAAACATTTTAACTGCTTGTATCTTACTATCCATATCCATATAATAGAGCTGCCAGTTTCTCAGTATTTGTATTATCTTTTGGTTAGTCTCTTCCCACATATCCTTAGCTGCCACACTGGAATAATTTTAATCCATACTCCTAAATACTTCAATTTATCATGTCCCCATAAATATGGATATTGCCGAACCAATTTGTGTGTTGGTACAGAATTTACCACTATTGCCTTTGTTTTAGCTTCATTGATTTTGTATGCTGAAAAGATTTGAAACTGTCTCAAAATGTTCCACAGCACTGTAATGTCATTTTCTGGTTTTGCCAGATATAAAATAATATCATCTGCAAATAGAGCCAGCTTTTCTTGACTACCATACCAATTATATCCTTGAATTTCTGAGTCCCTTATTTTCTTTGCCAATGGTTCTAAATATAATGCAAATAACAAAGGGGAAAGAGGATACCCCTGCCTGGTTCCTCTGCTCAAGGAAAAATTATCAGAGAGGACTCCACCCAATTTAATGTTTGCCTTTGATCCATCATATATCCTCCTAATCAACCTTATTATTTTATCAGGGAATGCAAATGCTTCCATTGCCCTGCTCATAAAGTCCTAGCTTACTCTACAAATGCTTTCTCTGCATCAAGACCCACCAACAACAGTGATGTTTTCTTATATTCTACTTCATTCTGGATCATCAATATTTTGTTAAAGTTGTCAAATGTTTGCCTCCCCTCCACAAAACTACATTGATCCATATCTATCAATGTTGGCATCACTTTTGCCATTCATTTAGCCATTATAGACATAAACACTTTATTATCAAGGTTTAGTATTGAAATGGGCCTGTATGAAGCTGGATCTGATGGGTTATTACTCTCTTAGGTATTACAGATAGCACTGTTTTCTTCTAGGATGTTGGTATTTCTCCTCCTCTTAAAATATTGTTAAACAAAACCTTCCATACCTTTATCAGTTTTCCCCCTAGCTTCCAAACTTCCACAGGAATACCATCTATTCCTTGGGACTTTCCTGTAGATTGGTTATACATCACCATTTTTATCTCATCTCCTCCTATCCTAACTGTTTGTCATTGAGCCTCATCTACCTCTAACCATGGAATATTTAATTCTTCCATAAACATTTCCATTTGTACCTTTTCTTGATTTCCATACTTATCTGCTTAATACAGACTTTCATAGAATTTCTGAAATATCTGTAATACTCTACAGGATCCCTTGTTACCTTCCTTGTTATAGACCCACTAAGCTTGGTGATAGGCCTTTCTACTTTCTGTTGCCCGAGCTGTTGTGCTAAAAGTTTTTGTGCTCCAGAGTTATTATCAAAAAACAGTTGCTTAACAGCAATCTTTCTAAACTCGTTCATATTATCGAGGTAATTCCTTATTTTCTGTTTAGCATTCTGCAGTTAGACCTATTCTTGTTGTATGAGATTCCCCCTATTCTACAATACTTTAACATTTGTCAGTTTCTCTAAATAATTCTTGTTACTTCTTAACCATACTGTATCTCCCTTTCTTTTATTTCCACCCTATTTTTAAACTTCACTTTAATTTTATCCCAGTCCCTACCTATATTTTCAGAAGAAATTGTCTTCTCTAATAACTCTGGAATAATTTCCACTACCCATTTCTTAAATTCATCTCTTTTCAACAGATATGTGAGAAAGCACCAGTGTCTCAATTTTATTTCATTGCACTGTGTTTTATTTTAGTTATTATTGGGGCATGATCTGAAATAGTTATTGGGTGCATATCAAGTCCTTCAATTAAATGTATGTTTCTGTGAAATGTAAATTATGTCTAGCCTAGTCCAGTTTTGTATGTTGGGGAATAGTATGTAAATTCACTCCAAACTCCTGGTACCAAATTCATATCTTCCATGCCAAATATTTTCATAAATTTCTCCAAAAGTCTACCCTCCTTTATTATACTTTCCCTTCTGGCCACCCAGATGCATCTTCACTGCTGCAAATCAAATTCCAGTTCCCACCTATAAGTAATATTCCTTGATGAAAGCTGATTCTTTCTCCCAGAATTTTCTTAAGCTCCATTATAGCAGTTTTAAGTGGAATATAAATATATGCCAATGTAATCCTCATCCCTTGCCAGTAGCATCTTACTACTACAAATATACCATTGTTATCTTTTTTATTGTCCTCTATTACTATTGGAGCTCCTCTTACAATTAAAATAAGTACTCCTCATTTCCTTTGTCCCAGGTATTCTGATGAATAACCATCTGGAAAACTTTTCTTTATCAAAATTCACATGTTCATTTCTTTCCAAGTGTGTCTCTTGTAGCATAGCTATTTGCACTCTGCATTTTTGATATAGTTCATTACTCTTTCTTTTTTGTATTTATCATTGTAATTCTATTAAAAAGTTATTATTCTCACCTTTTCTGTATAACAGCTTTTTTGTTAAATGTCTAGTTCCACATTTTGTGTTACATGCATACACTGTTTGGCAGGCTGAACTTTTGAGCCTATGTCACATCTTACAAAACTTTGTTTTATTGAAAGCCCTCAAACAAAAAACAAAAAAAAAAACAAACACATCCCCAGAATCCCCTAAAACATATTAACTTAATACTAACACACAAAATTATGTACATCTTCAAATATTGAAGTTTTGCTCTCCTAATAGGAACAAATGTCTCAAACTGACACCTACACTTATAGACTTGAGTTAACCTGAAAGAAATGTAGTGCAGTCTGTGCTTCTACTAAGTGCCGTCTGTTTTTGTCTTATGTTTATAGGTCTCCCAACTGGGAAAACACCTGAATGCTTTCAGAGAACATTATATACTAGCCGATTTCTCTTTTTTCTAGCCAATTTCTCTTTATCAGATTGTTTCCATGTGCACATGAGGATCAGATACAGAATTGCTACTAAGTGTACATTTATTTGCTAGAAAATATAATATTCCATATTTGTTTTAATTTATTTGCTTTCTCTTAAAACTTGCTAATAGATAAAGCTAGGGGCCTTAATCCAGTCATTCCACCCATGCAAGAATGAGGAAAAAATATTTAAATGTCTTCTTTTGTCATGCTCTTTTAATCAGACCTTATTATTAACATTACAGTGCCTACATTTCTTAAAACTGAACAAGGAGAAAGAGAGAAAAAGGGAGAAAAAACAGTAGCACTTGTTTACAATATTATCCACATTACACTTAAAAGCAACTGCGAAATCTTTACTTTATAGCATGCAAAGAAAATCATGCACCATAAAAATAGTACTATTAAGAAAAATGTTTTACTTACAGTTAACTTTCTCCCTCCTCTTCCCCTTCCCTAAGTATTTTCTGAACACTAATGACATGAAATAGGGCATATACTTTAGAGTTCCCCACAAGTCCAACAAAGTCCAAAAAAGCCCAAAATTTCCAAATTTTCTAGTTCTGTTATATCTCATAAATAAAATGATTGCTTTGTAATCCCATATTTGTCAAATTCCAGGTTACTGGTTTTATTCCTGTTAATCGCCATCTTGTAAATCCTGCCTCAGCTTCATTTCCAACATACTCTCAATTATTCTAGTCAACTATCATGCTCTCTTCCTTTTTACAGTATTTTCAATTGAAACATTGGAAAAGGTTTCACTGGCACAGTCTCTCTGTGTTTTTTATTACCATAAGAACACGAAGCAGAATCTTCTTCTGTTTCACAGCTCACTTTTTGTTGGGCAAACTTTTGTATTTCCTCCTTAGCATGTACTTCATCAAAAATGATTTTGCCCCTCCAGGGATTTTTAAATATATTTTAAAGATAGCTGGGTACAGCAATTTGAATTGCATGCCTGCTTCTCAACATTCCCTGAATAGTGGAATAAATGTGCTTCTCTTCTGCCTGGTGTACATTGAGTAATCATTTTCCACAAATACTCTGCTGTCTCTCACTTTTAGTAATATGTCCTTCTGCTACACTTTTACCAGAATTGACGACTTCTTCTGGTAGGATTGCATCTTTATTATTAAAAATCTAGGTTGTTTTCTTATAACTAGGTTTGGAGTAGACACGCAATGTGCTCTTTCAATTAACAACTCCTGCTGTGGAATACCAGTCCAGTTGTTTATTTGTGCGTTCATAAAAGTAATGCAGTCTGTTCCTTCCAGCTTCTCTGGTACAGCTGAAAATCTCAGGTTTTCCCTATGTGCTCTGTTCTCTATTTCTATTATTTTTTAAATATCTTTTCTTGATTAGTCTCATATTCAGCCGGCCTTTTCTTCATTTTGATCTCTGATTTTTTGCAGTTTTATCACCTCATCTGAATATCTGTTTAAAGCTTCTTCCATTTTTTCTAGCCTTTTCTTGTTTGAGTTGATATACTGCATCTGTGTTCATTTATTTTAACCAGGTCTGTGTGCAGTTGTCTTATGCTTTTCTCTAGGTTATTGGAAGTCATGTCTAGTGCTTGCACTGTTTTTTGCTGAACAGCTGCAGTATTTTTCCCAGTCAGTATTTTTTCCTCACCTTTTGTAGCTTATTTTCCTTCAGATCTTCTTTATTTCTTTTTTCCTGGCATCTGGATAGTGCACTTACTAGCCATGTACTGACATTTACTCAGAAATACAAAAGTCCATTGGCCTTCTCTGCCAAGTTTCAGTTTTCACATTGAGAGAGTTAGAATTAAGCTGTTACTCACCATGCAGCCATCTTCTCATTTGGCTTTAGCCAGGTTTTGGTTAGGGTGCAGATATCTAAGTTGGTTAGAGACAGACATGGATTTGAGGTAACTTGGTGTTCATACCACTAGAATGGAGAGATTAATTTCTCGCTTGCTTGTTTTGATTTGAGGGTGGTATGTTAAGGAGAGCAGTGTTTTGTTGTGGTGGTAGTGGTGAGCTTGGGTTACAGTGAATGTTTCCACAAAGGATTAAAAGGACATTGATTATTTTGTAGAGTTTTTGAGGAATTATGTTGTTGCCTAAGTACAGCAGGGAAAAAGGTGGAAGTTACATAGGTATAAATGTAGCACCTTGAGGTGGGATGCATCAAGGAATAGGAAGGAGCAGGAGGGTAGTGAAGCTTGGTATCCCTCATTGTGAGAGGAAGCAACCAGTCAGCACACATGCAGATCCATGATCCCTGGTAGCCAATATCAGTCAGGTAGGGGATGCTGGCTGACACTGTCTATAAAACTGAGAAGCACCGTTGTTGGAAGGGGTACAGCTATAACATTGTGACACAGTGAAATGCTGCTAAACAGCACAACCAGAATGTCTGAGCAGAGGTTTTCACATAAGGGGTATCATAAGACACACAGCAGGCAAGCAGCTCAGTGCATGCAACTGATATGAATTCTTCCATGTAATTGTATAACAAGCGGAAATATGTGTAGCACTTGTGGGGAGCAAAATGCAGGTTGTACAGTAAGGTCAGTGAAGTCTAGAATATCTAGTATGACAATCTCAGAGAATGCTCACCTTGTGGATGATTTCAGACATGAAAAGGTGTAGCTTGCTCTGCTTCCTGCTTCTATGGGGAATTATTAGGTCAGAACTGAGGCAGTAAGTGTCTGAAAGGAAGGAAGGCAGTCAGCTAGGGAAGAGGAAAGGGTTAGAAAATCATACAAAACAATGTAAAGTGATTATGACAAATATATACTCGAGTCACATTACATTCCTAACACCTAGGTATTATGAAAAAAAAAAAAAAAAAAAAAAAAAAATATATATATATATATATATATAGATAGCCTCTCTCTCTCTCTCTCTCTCTCTCTCTCTATATATATATATATAGGTCTACTTTAAAAGACCGAACCGACGATTCCCCGACACGCGGAAAACAAAGACCAAACGACCGACAGGTAAGTTTACTGACAGGGTGATTTGCCGACAGCAGAAAGACCGACAAGGGTAATGTGCGATCGCGACTCGGTAAGTGTGCGACAGTGACGGCGTTAGGAGCGGTGAGGTAAGTGTGCGATATTGTGGGATTTCGGGTTAGGCTGTGGGAAAGGTGAGTGTGTGTTAGTGACGGAGTTAGGGTTTGTGTAAGGTAAGTGTGTGATAGTGAGGGACTGTAGTTTAGGGACGGGTTAAGTGAGTTAGGTTTAGGGTGCAGGTAGGTGAAGTGTGCGATAGTGTCGGAGCTTGGGCTAGGGGTGGGTTAAGTGAGTTAGGGTTAGGGTGCAGGTAGGTGAAGTGTGCGATAGTGTCGGACCTTGGGCTAGGGGTGGGTTAAGTGAGTTAGGGTTAGGGTGCAGGTAGGTGAAGTGTGCGATAGTGTCGGACCTTGGGCTAGGGGTGGGTTAAGTGAGTTAGGGTTAGGGTGCAGGTAGGGTGAGTGTGCGATAGTGTCGGACCTTAGGGTTAGGGTTTGGGTTAGGGCTAGTGGGTATGTTATGTAGTGTGATGTGTTGTTTACGTTCGGTGTGTCGGTGTTATGGTGTTCGGTGTTTATGCTGTCGGTTTTGTGTGTTGTCGGTTATCTGGCCAGTGATTTTTGTGTCGGCGAAGTAGCGTTTCGGGCTTTCAAAGTAGACCCATATATATATATATATATATATATATATATATATATATATATATATATATCCAAAGAAAACTAGTTCAAACTAAAGAATTAACCTACCAGCTCCCTGAGAGACATTTCCCTTCTTAAAAGGCAGTGAAAGTATGTATTGTTACAGCTAAGAGTAATTTGCAATTATATGAATGTATTAAGACTCTGCTAGGTTAGGCAAGCTTCCCAGTCAGGTTAGCCAGCAGCCAACCCCCCCCCCCGCCACTTAACACTTATCTCTTTAAATAAACCCTACTTCCAGCTTATATGCTCTCTTTCACTATCTGGCCCATCCCCACCTCTTCCTTAGCCTGCCATCTCCTGTAGGAGACCTATCTGCTGCAATAAAGTGACTGGCCACTAGGTGGCGGCTCACTACAAGCTTCTTGTATATTAATTTCCTACCCTATTGTTAACCGTACCTCCAGAACTCTGTCCCCAGTTTTCTGCAGACTTACTCTATCACCATCTCTCCTTTGTCCTAAGGTATCCTAATCACCTTCTACTCCTCTAACAGCCTGATTCTCTTCTTACTAGCCGCTTAACTTTCTTCTACATTTTCCCACTTTCAGACTTACCTGCTGAATTCTCATAATTCACTGGTTGCCTTCCTCGACAGTCTACTCTCTTGTCTCTACCCGCTTTGTTCACCCTTCGGGCTCACTCCGCTCCCCTACCCTGCCCCCAATTCTCACCCGCCTCCAGTGCTCCTACATTTATTCCTCTAAAAGACACACCCCTCTATACCTACTACTATCATACAAAGCACATCATTTACACTCCCAACCCCCTTTTTTTCACAACACACCCATTAATCCCTATCTCTCATCCCTCCTTGCTTTAATACCCAACCTACTACTGTATCACTTAAGTGCTTTTAAAACCCACCTCCCATTTCTCTCTCACCTCACTAACCTTTAAAATGTCTATATCAGTCATCCCTCACAAATTGCATTTATCAGTCTGGGTCTCACTCCTACCTCCTCTAGACACCACCTATCTCTTTACCTCCTATGAACAATCACTCTACTCTACCCTTCCCTTCCCATCCAAACACACCTCAACACCAACATTACCTTTCTCCCCAAACTTCTTAAACCTCATTTTCAAACCCAGCTACCTACTAGCTAAATATCACAGACTAGCACACATTAAGCTCACCAACCTAAAAACTAGAAAATTATTTGACTATTATTGTAAGCCTATCCAGCCTAAACATTTAACACTCCCCCACTCATTATTGGATGGGGACATTCATCCCAACCCTGACCCTAACTATCCCCTTACCACTGCAAACAGCAACCAAGACAAAACTAGGACCCTATCACCTACCAAACCTTCCAACTCACTCTCTATAGCACATCATAATATACGTAGTATTTGCAATACAATTGCTCAAGTTCATGCCCTCCTACATGTTCACCTATTTGACATCCTTTGTTTATCAGTAACATGGCTAAAACCTACCATTAAAGACAATGAAATCACCCCACCTGGTTACAATATCATTAGACTTGACCGTACTGCCAAAAAGGGAGGAGGGGTAGCAACCCTGTATAAAGCAGAGCTACAAGTCAGCACTATAAATCTTAACTTACCTTTGGACAATAGTGCAGAAATAATTATCTCCAAACTTCAGGTCAACACATGTAAAGCCATAAATATCATCTGTGTTTATCTTCCCCCAGGAAATAACATTAATACACTTGAGTATATCCCTAACTGGCTTTCTATTAATCTCCCACAAGAAACCATAGTCCTTGGGGACTTTAATATAGATTGGAATTCCTGTACTAGTACAAACCCCACCACCCATATTAACCTATATGGCTTCTCACAACTTATAAACTGCGCTACCAGAACTATTAGACTCTATAACAAAGAAAGTACCTTGGATTGGATACTTACTAATACTCCTCATCAAACCTACATAACAGGAACCCTTCCAGATGACCTAAGTGACCATTCACTAACTTATATTATCAGACATAAAACCAACATAATACTCCCTAACACTTTCAGAACGATACGCTCAAAAAAGCAATTTAACCCAGAACTTTTCCAAACAGAACTGAAACAATGTAATTGGTCACCATTAAAATCTCTCCCTCTAAATGAAGCAGTTGAATACTTCAATTCCACCATCCTTGACCACCACGCACCAACTCGCTCTATAAGAACCAAAGCTAAACCAGCCCCTTGGCTCACTAACAATACTAAACAAAAAATCCTTCTCCGAAACAAATCCTGGGCAAAATGGGGTACTACTAAGAATCTGACAGACCGCCAAACCTTTAGAGAACATAGAAACATTACAAAAAAAGCCATCCTGCTAGACAAAAAGAACTTTTATCTCCAATTACAGCAAACCTCTCACAAGGAACCTAGAAAATTTTGGACTAGTATTAACAATCTTCTTTTCCCAGGCCAATCAATCACACCCAACCCACAAGGCTCAAACCCTGAGAATCCCACACAAACAGCTAATGCCTTTAACTCTTTCTTCACAGACGCCATCCAAACTCTAGCTAGCCACCTATCTCCTGATACCACTAACCTGCCCACTTCTTCTACAAACCCATCCTCTTTATTTCACTTACAACCAGAGTCTACTTCCTTTATTTCCTCCCTTCTCCAAAAGTTAAAACCTACCACCCCCTCAGCTGATAAACTCCCAGCAGAATTCCTGCAAAAAGGAGCTAAAGCCATTGCCTATCCCATTTCCATTCTGATAAATAGATCCATAAGTGAAGGAACTGTCCCATCTATCTGGAAAATTTCTCATGTCATCCCACTACATAAAGGAGGGAACGCCAATGACTTCTCTAACTTTCGTCCCATAGCTTTACTATCCCCTATTGCAAACATTATGGAAAAGTGAATCCATAAACAACTTCTTAACCACCTTCTAAAGAACAACCTACTCGCCAACTGTCAACATGGTTTCAGACCTTTCCACAGTACCACCACTGCCCTGCTATCGTTCACAAACTGCATCAACAATAACCGCAACAAAAATTTTCTCTCATCTGCAGTCTTCATTGACTTATCTAAAGCTTTTGACATGGTTAATCACCAACTACTCCTTCACACACTGAATTCTCTTTCACTCGATCCTCTATCTATGAACTGGTTTACATCTTACCTTGAAAACCGTCAGTAGGCTGTACTCTGGCAAAATAAACTATCTAATCACCTTTCTATCTCCCTCGGCATCCCACAGGGCTTCATATTAGGCCCACTCCTGTTTTCCATTTATATTAATGACCTGCAATCAGCTATTCCATACTCTACCTGCATTCAATATGCAGATGACTCTACCATAATCTGCTCAGCCACTTTTCAAACTGAACTTCAGACTCTTACCCAAAAAGTTTTCAACACTGAAGAACAATGGTTCTCACACTGCTGCCTCCTCCTAAACCCCAAGAAAACTAAACTGCTACTCTTCACACCAACCCGAAAATCCACCTCTTTACATTTCAATCTCACTTCTAACAACGGTACTCTTATCTCTCCTGACCCAACCACTAAACTGTTAGGAATAACAATAGACATCAATCTTAACTTTGATACTCACATAAACACCACAATAAAATTAGTTAACAAAAAACTAGGATCCCTTTACAGAATTAAACCCTATCTTACACCAGTAGCTAGGACCGCTATAGCCAAAACTCACCTAATCTCCACTTTCCTCTATGCCTCTCCTATATACACCAATCTCTCTAAAAGCAACCTCAATCAACTAGCAACATCCTATAATAATATTGCTAGATTTGCTACAGGCTCTCCTTTTAGAACCCATCACTGTTTAAATCTAAGATATCTAAATTGGCTAGAATTTCTTAATCAGCTCACAATAGTCCACAAGACCCCGTATCAACCTAGCAACACTCCAATACTCTCTAGCCTAATTACATCTTATAATAATCTCAAAAATCTACACTCCTCAAACAAACTGCTGATCAATACTACTAAACCCATCATCTCAGCAGGTGACTACTTGTTCTCTAACTCTGTTGGAAAAATATGGAATAAACTACCCTCTGAAATCACATCTCAGACTTCTCTCTCACTTTTTAAAAGGAGTCTAAAAATATATCTCAATAAACACTGGCTATGCTCCTGTACTAACCCTGACTAATTATTTTCCTATTCACTAAATCTCACCCTACATCCTTTTTTATCTTCCCTTTATGTATCAATAAACAATATTATTGCATACAACATATATGTATATATGTATATTTCACCTTCTCACAAAATCTCTATGAGTATTCTAATTTGTACTACTTGTGTGAAAAAAATGCTTTTATGTAACAATTGCTTTTTTTATAATATCTGTCATAACTTCTATATTAGCTTGCTATTAACTTTGTATGATTTCTTGGAGCTTTCCTCCCCGGGCCTCTACTGAAAATGGACATGTATCCAGCTAGACTAGCCCGGCCAACAAATATAAAATAAATAAAATAAAATAAATAAATATATATATATTACATATCACAGTACAAACAACTAACTGTTGTTTAGGTAATCATTCAGAAGTAAATACAGTTAAGAGTAACACAGTAATCGATATTATTAAATATTATACCATGACCCCCCCAAAACGTGCACGCTGATTGGCCAGCGTGCCCGTTGTAAATCGAGTTATACTAATGGAAAAAGGTCCGGTCGCCCGGACTTTTTTCCATTAGTATAACTCGTTTTTTTAAAACACTGTCTCGCTATGTTAAACCCATTTAACATAGCGAGACAGTGTTTTAAAAAAAAGCAACGGAGAAAGCAAGATCTCCGTTGCTTTTTTTTAGTGTCTCGCTATGTTAAATGAGTTTAACATAGCGAGACAGTTTTAAAATAAGCAACGGAGACACTAAAAAAAAGCAACGGAGATCTTGCTTTCTCCGTTGCTTTTGCCCACAGCTCTGATGTACTGCGCAGGTGCGCAGTACATCAGAACTGCCGCGGATGCCAGACATCTGCGGAAGGGCAGTAAACAGGCATTATACTATGCCATTATTTAAGAAAAGTAACAGTTTCTTTTCTTAAATAATGTCATGGTATAATAGCAATACGCCTGGTGTGGGTAATGCTAATTACCACGGTTGGCTTTGTTTGGTCCTCGGGCTTCGCCCTCGGGACCAAACCACGCCAACCGTGGGTAAATTTAGCATTACCCACACCCAGGCGTGGGTTATTGCTATAGTATACTTTTGTGGTGCAGTGGTTAGCATTGTCGCCTCACAGCAAGAGGTTCTCTCATTCGATTCTCAGCTGGAGTGCCTTCTGTGTGGAGTCTACATGTCCTCCCTGTGGTCATGTGATGCTTAAAGCATGCAGGTAGGTGCATGCGTGAATGGGTGTGCCTTCTTTGAAGGTTGGGCATCGGGCTAGCAACTCGGCACTGTAAAAATCCACTGCCAATCATTAGTGGACTGGAGTTCGCTGTGGCGACCCCTAACTGGGAAAAGCCGAAAGTCTCTATAGTTTCACTTCATGGTTTAGGAGTAGCTAATTAATACCAACCAAAGCCTGCCACCTACAGAGTACTAAAAATGCTAGCAAGTGACTAGAGCAGCCTAGCTGGCATTCAGCCATATGACTGCATCGAATTTCAAAGTTCAGAGTAGAGTATATATCACATTAACAACTTATAAAAGTCAGTATCTGTGTGTCCAAGTTGATTGCTCTGTTGTGTGAGATGAGAGTGGTGGAGTGGAAGAATGCAGAAGACAGGTGGTGGAAGGATGCACATCTATCAACATTTTAGTAGCTCGTTTTAAAGCAGTAACATCATTAAATGCTAGTCTGACTTTCAAGTTTAGAGTGAAAATGTTGAAATTTGTTGGTTTTGTCACTGCCTTTGTACTACAACTACAGGTTTGCAAAAGCAGAATATTCACTATTTTGTCTTGTAACAAAGGGTATACTTATTTTTCATTTATCTTTATGAATGCAATAGTAGCCGTTTTTCAGATCTATTTCATAAATAACTTTCAACAGGAAATATTTAATTTATACTTTGTTATATCATCTCTTCATCCTCACAAGAACCATTTATGCCAGTCCTCCTGAAGTAGCCTAAAAAGCTATTGTGCTGAAGATTTGGAGGTTAAACAACTGACACTCATCAACTATTATGCTGCTTTTAAAATAACAACATGACCATGTCCCTTAAACAATTTTCAAAATTTTTAACTCAAATTTTACAATATAGTATAAACTTAATTCTTCACAATACACCATGTGGCAGGTATAGTTTTTAGATCAGATTTTGCATTTGCTATGTAAAATCATCTTTTAATTCAAAAACTCAGCTATACTATCGTTCACTGAAACTCATAAAAAAGGAGGTATAAACAACCAGAGTTTTAACAATGCTTTTACTTTTCACAGAAGTACATGTTTCATTACTAAAACCATGTCACCACTCTATGTGGTGTAGCACTGTTAAAAAGGCATGGGTGACCTCTTTAAATGATAGTGGAAAATGTATTTTCTGCATTCAGGAAAGAAGATGCATTCCTCACCCAAACCACAAACCTAAACAGAAATAGACAAACTGTGCACACACATACATTCATGCATATGTACAGAAACAAACATGTTTTGTATGTTTGGCTCGGAGGAGTTAAGTCCATCAGTTCCACTTTATCACTGCTTTTTGTTTTTATTTATTAATTTTGTTGGCTTACAGGGTAAACCTATATAAACCTAACTATATATTCTAACTCCAGGGTTGCACTGCAGTGGGGAAGGGGACATATCCCATTTTCTTGCCAATAATACTTGTCGGTCAAATGAAGTGTCGGTCAAATGAAATTTCAGTCAAATGAAATTTCGGTCATTTGGTCTTGGGCAAATGGGTGTCGGTCAATCAGAAGTTAGGGAAAATGAAGTAGATCCACACACACACACAAACACACACACACACATATATATATATAGGGAACTGCTGCTTGAAATTGGAAGGTAATGTAGTGGGATAAAGAGAGTAATAAAAGGCAACACTCTACTGAACTTTAAAAATAGTGAACATGCCCACTAGAGGGCGATAATATATCACACAAAACAGGCTAGGAACCTCTGAATTTAATGTGGTATTTTACTGCTGGTACCAGTTGTAACATTTTGGATGCATGTTTTACTTGATTTTTAATTTAATTTATTTGGGTATGTAAGGGAGTGAAATCTGGTGCTCAGTATTAATGTGACAAAATGAAACAATTGCATATAAAACCCTGTCCTATTTATATATACATATATTAGCACCACTTTTGTTTGAGACCCTTCTAATATTGCAGACTTTTATTATCTCCAAGATCTCTCTCTTTTATAGTCTGAACACTATTACACATTTGGTCCTTGACTTTTACTTCTCTCACCCCCTCGGAGCTGGTGGGGACAGAGTCTAACATGATGACTCCTCAGTGACAAGTTTCTGTCTGACCCTATTTGTAGGAAGCACTGCAGACTTCTATAGCTGTGTCCCATAAGAACATAAAATGTCCTGACACTTTAGTGGACACAATACTTTCTAGTTTTTGGCCTAAATATTGTAGAAAACTATGAAACTCTAAAACATCTTAACATGATATGAACCAAAAATGCAGATGCATAAAAAAATCTACTTTAATAATAAATCAAAATCACATTCCCTGTATTGGCCGGGGTGGGTAGAAAGTCTTGTGAAATCTCACGTTTCAGTAAGAAATGTCACACTCTGAACATATGAAAAGGTAGTGACCTACCACCATTTTGTTATTATCCCTACTTTCTGGTGTAAACCTGCTTCTAGCATAATATCTTTAATTTTGTCTTTGTATTTTTAAAATTGGTATGTTTCAGAACTGGTTGAAGTTGGTACCTTTCAGTTTACTCTTGGAATTTAGGACATTCTATTTTCTGGCAAAATTTGGTACATTCCGGTTTACTGGTAGAGACTGATAGTAATGTTTGTGGACACTGGGCTTATTGTTAAGCTCTGTGTTTCCAAAGCATGGCCAAACAATCAAGTTAAACTGTACTGAAAACCCCCCAAAAAGGATGAAACATTGCATATCTGCAGCTAGTGGTGTTTGGCTTTATACATCTAAATGCACCAGTTCATAGGTTCATATGTGTGTACTAGGCTAATGGCCCTAAGGCCTTTACAAGCCTAGCCCATAGGATTGCACTGGTTTGTACCGCCCAACATTAGTTTCCATTGCCTCTATCGAGCAAAGCCACTGAAATGATTCCCAGGGTTTGTCTTTTCGGCTTTTCCCAGTTAGGGGTCGCCACAGCAGAACTCTGGTCCGCTAATGATTGGCAGTAGATATTTATGGTGCCGAGTTGTCAGCCTGATGCCCAACCTTCAGCGAAGGCATTTCCATTCACGCATGTCTTTCGGAGGCCACTCGACCGCGGGGAGGACATGCAGACTCCACACAGAAGGCACTCCAGCCGAGAATTGAACAGGGGAACCTCTTGCTGTGAGGCAACAACGCTACCGCTGCAAATGATTCCCGGGGTGAATTTTCTATTTCCCATCCACTCATCAAGATTTCTCTTGAAGAGGGCCAGAGAGGTGCTCTGCTTGACGTATATTGGAAGTCTGTTCCAGAGCATGGGCAGTCTCTGGGTTAAGAACCTGTCCCTCCAGCATGTTCTGTTGATTGAGGTAATGAGGTTGAGGTCTCTGGAGCATGTGATGTAGAGGGATTGGGATTTTTTTAGATGTAGCATATCTAACAGGGTTGGGTCTGACATGGTTTTGTAAGTCAAGGAGAGATCGTCTCTAAGTAGGCGATATGAGACAGAGAATAGCTGGAGTTTTTTGAGTCTGTCCATATAGGACATGTGTTTAAGGCCCAGTATCATCTTTGTGAGGTACTTTTGTGGTCTCTCCAGTTGCTACAGGTGTCTGGTGAGGTACATGCCAAATGAGGCATTGTACTCGATGATTAGTCTTATGAGGGAGGAGTAAATGAGACGATGACCTTTTTCTTCTTGGATGTGAAACCCTTAGTAATGAGATGTGCCACATAAAAGGATTTTCTGTCCACAGTGGCTATGTGGTGGTCAAAGTAGAGGTTGCTGTCAACCTGTGTTCCCAGATCTCTTATAACGCCTTCAGTGTTCAGTGGGCTAACATCAATGTGGTAATTCTTGGGAACTGAGTTTTTTCCAAAGGGGATGATGATGCATTTTTTGGCATTGAGTTTAAGGCCGTGGTTTTGACACCAATTGTTGGTCTCAGTGAGGCCTTTTTGTAGGATGTCTACATTACTTGTGGAGTTAATAATGTCTCCCAGCTTGCAATCATCTGTGAACTTGGTCAGCCAGAGTCTCTTCATGTTGGCCTGGACTTCAGAGAAGTAGATGCCAAACAGGAGAAGACCCAGGATTTATCCCTGTGGGACTCTGCTCATGACTGGTTGGCAGTCTGATTTGGAGTCTGCTACTTTCACCCTGTGGGTTCTATCTGTGAGTCGGTTTGCCACCCACCTGGTGATATAAGGGCTGATGCCTAGTTTAGTGAGTTTTTCTATTATTCTGGAGTGGGGAATGGTATCAAAGGCCTTGGGCAGATCGAGGTAGGCTGCATGAACTACCTTGCCTTCATCCACAGCTCTGGTGACTGACTCGAAGAAGCTGACCAGGCTGAGCAAGCATGATCTGCCCTTCACAAAATCAAACTGTGTAGGATCCAGAGTTTAGAGATTCCCCTGTATCCTTATTTATCAGATCCATGATGATTTGCTCCATAGCCTCACATATCAGACTCATCAGGCTAATGGGGCGATAGTTCCCCGTGTCTGTAGTCACTCCCCCTTTATGGAGAGGGGTGACTGAGGCAGTGTGCCATTCGGTAGGGACAAAGCCTGAGGTGAGGGTGTGATTGAACAGGATACATATCATATCATAACAGATAGGTGTGGTGCCAGTTCATTTTGTAGTTCATGTAGAACACAGCCAGGGATATTGTCAGGTCCCATGGATGCTGTATTCTTGGCCTTGGACAGTGCACTTTTAACCTGCACAGCACTAATATTGGGTGCCTGGTATTCTTTTGGTATTGTGATTGGTCATTCGGGGGGGGAGAGAGGGTTAAAGTTGGCCAGTTTATTGGCAATATCTGTTGGCGCGGTATAAGAGGTACCATTGTGCAGTAGCTCGGAGCAAACCTAGGTATTGCCATGGAGATTCTTGATATAACCATAGAAAACCTTGTGATTATCTTTAGTGTCTGCTGCAATCTTGTTTTTGTAGCTAGCTTTAGAGGATTTGATGAGGGATCTCAACTTTTTGTTGAGGCGAATAATGGAGTTTTTCCAGATTTGGGACTTCACATTTTTCTGCAACAGTTTCTTTCTCCTGTTAAGAGTTTGTTTATGGCAGGGTGCCACCAGATTGGCTTCTTTTTTTGGAGGAAAGTGTCTTGGTTTTGTTTGGTATGGCCAGTTCCATGCATTTGTGTACATGTTCGTACAATGCATTGGTGTATGATTTGGCAGTCATGCACCCATTCTCCATCTGCATGGGTATCGTGAAGTTAGCCACCTCTGTTTTTAGGAGTCCAAAGTTAGCTTTGGATAAGTTTTCCACGGTGGTTACCTTTGTGGGGGGTGTGGGTGGGATATGGATATCCATGGTGATTAGCTTGTATTCAGATCTAACCAGGGAGGAGTTCACTGTTGGTGTAGAGCAACGGTCGCCCATGTTAGTGATAACCAGGTCAAGGATGTTACTTCCCCTAGTGGGGTAAGAATGAGTTGGCCCAGGGCATTGGAATTAATGAATTCCAGGAAACACTGGGCAAGTGTATTGGTACATGAGTAGTTTTCCCAGTTAATGGAGGGATAGTTGAAGTTGCCCAGTATGAGAGTTTTGGGAAGGACCCTAATATTTTCCAGGGTGCTTAGGAACGTGGAGTGAGAGTCTTGGGACAGGGTTGGGGACCTATAGCAGGCTACAACCTGACTTGCTATTTTACCCAATGTTAGTTGTACCGGAAGTATCTCTGTTGCGTTATGTTGGGCTACCAGTCTGGAGGTGTGGATATCCTTTGTGAATGTGGAAACACCACTGCCTTTGGGGCTTCAGTTCAGGTTTTGGGGTCGAAAGGTGTGGAATAAATTATAGCCTGGTAGCACAGGAGTGCTTTCTGCTGCCTTGAACCAGGTCTCTGTTATGACACAAATGTTGATATTCTTCATTTTACGGAGTGCTTTGAGCAAGTGCATCTTGAGAGTTAGACTTCTAGCTTTGAGCAGCATGACCTTCAGATTGCATTGCTTGAAGTCAATCATTTTCTGCTCATACTGTGGTATCATTCTGAGCGATGGTAGGATGCTGCTCAGTGCTAGGGTCATACCGGCCTGGGTCACATGATCCGAGAGCTCCTCCAAGTCTCTTGTCAGTAATGATTTAAAAAGATAAAAAGTCATGGACGTTTAGAAGCCACATTGTTGAACCATTGGTTAGCCATTAATGGGCCATTTGTATATAACCCTTGGGTCTCTACTACAAGAGGTTTAAGGTATTACACAGTGAAGACTCTAGGCTGGCTGGGATTACTTGTACATTTTACTGAATGGTTTGTCTGTGTGACCTTTTTACCCTTTGGTTTGGGCCTTCCAGTATACTGCTGGAAGGATGGGGGTCCACTGCTCACTTTTACCCCTTTCCTAATTCTGCTCATGAGATCTTTGTGTTACTTTATCCATGTGTCTGGTGGCCTGCATAATGCAAACATCCATACAAACTCTTCTGCCATGTGTTACAGAGAAGTATAGATCTGCTGGCAGAAAAGCATTAGCCTACCTTGCTTGTCCATTAATCTACCTATTGGATAAGTTACAAACCCTGCTTAATTAATAGCTTGTTTATTTTTTCTGCTGTTGATAAGGGCAGCCTTATGCCTGTCCTATAAATTAACCTTGCCCTGATTTCATGACAGTTGCCACAGTCATTCACCACCCTTTTTCGGAAAAGTATTTACTCACATCCCCCTGAGATATGTACCTTTTATCTTCAGATTGTGTTATGTTGCCCTCGAATATCATTTTTTCTGAAAAACAGATCCCCTTGAAATATATGGATTCTTTTAAATTAAACACAAATTTACATCTCACACCTTGCCATTCATCCTTCAAGATTAAACTCTTTAATCTGTCTAATGATCTGCTTATATGACTTTTGGTACAGACTGTGCCCCATTTACTTTGTTTTTGTCTGAACTACTTTTATACTATCGATGTCCCATGATTATGAGGTTAGTAGGTTCATAGGCTGGAATATTTATCTAGGCCATCAGGCAATCAAGGAATAAAGCTTTCTGTAAATAGTGTCACTGATTTCTCTCACCTACGGTATTGTCCAAACTTGACTTGAACATGTTTAAGCAGGTTGATGCCCTAAATGAATCAGGAAGCCTATTGTATGGTCTATAAATATTTGGAATATGATATTTGTTTCTTTTACAGATCCATTAGTAAATATATGGAAAGTTTTAGCTTTGTTTCTTAAACCAGTGAGGGGACATTCTAATTGGCTATTCTAGCTTGAGTAAAAAATTGTAACACCCATGATTAGGAAACACTCCCCAGTATGAAGACTGAAGGCCACCAGTCTCTGTTCATATATTGTATCTGACACTCCGCTTGCTTTTGTGGTTGGCACTCTTCGTAACAGCATAGTTGGAAAATACTGAATAGTATTATAAATGACATGTGGGTAAGGATTTGTATAACTCCAGAAGTGCACCCAGTTGTGTCCTCATGTGGTAGGTCAAGTATTGCTACTCCAGCTGCCTGTAGAATGAGCAGGATCAGGGTCCCAACCTCTACACTAGCTGGTCTAGCTCATGACCCTGCATTACATTTTGCAAATATTTGTTCATAACTGAGAACTTTTAGAATGTCAGTCACATATTTAGTGTATCACTTCATGAATTGCATCATTGTCATTGCAAAATTTTGGACACAATTTTACTTTTTACTATTTCAGCTGTTACGGCAGGGAGCAAAGCTGACTCTACTCATAACATATGACCATAATGTGACTGTTAAAAATCTGGGAAAACATGATGAAAACCATCTGAGTTATTAGCCTATGTAAATCTAGGAAATTTGAATATACTAATCTGAAACATCAGATCATAGTCTTTGCTTGATCCATACAAGAAAATAACTTATTTGTCATGCTCCTCAAAAGTAGATCTTATATATTCATTTTACTTATATATTTATTTTATTTTCAGTCTGTTGACCAGCATAGTGGTCTGATCCAAAGTATACTCATTTCAGCCACAGCCTGGGAGATACGGTAAAAATGGGAGAAGGCAGGATCAGTGGAACAAACTGAATTTTTAGGTCTGGCATGTGTGTTGTTGACTTATGGGCAAAGGTTGCAGCGTGTATCTTTTATGGCTAAAAGGAGGGGGAACAGAGTCACTATAAAGAGTTTTATAAACCAGGTAGAAGAGTGATAGTTTAATTTGTTTTTTTGACAGGGAGATTGTTTGCTTGGTTTTAGTGTAATATAGTGGTACTCATTATTAGCAAATAGGATAATGAACCTTTTTGGGAGGTTTCTTGGTAATTCGTGTTTTTAAAAAGGCATATTGAAGTAATGGTAGGGGGGGGTTACATATTACATTATCGAAGTTTCAGTACTTCGAATACCATATGGTCGACACCATATGATCAAAATACTAAAATTTTGAAAATATAATAAAAAAAAAACAAACAAAAGAAACAAAAGTAACTGCTGTGAGCAGGGGGGCAAGCCCCCCTGCACCCCCGACACCCCCCCTACTTAAATATACCAACTCCGAGATCGCACTTTAACAGAGTTAAGCGCAGGACAGGGAAGGTTTCCCTTTCCTATGCTGTAGCGCGATCTCGGAGTTGGTATATCTAAGTAGCAGGGTGTGTGGGGGTGCAGGGGGGCTTGCCTCCTGCCTACACCCTTTACTTTACGGTTTGTTTTTAAATAAATTTTTATGACCATTTGAAAATGTAATTGTTTGATCATTAAAGGTCGACCTTTAGTGATTCGAACAATTGCATTTTTGATGTTCCAATAGGAACCCATGGTAGGGCATATTCTAGTTGGAGCTGGAGGATATTCTTACCAGTAGATGTTCTTCCTTCAGTGGTAAGGAGTTGTGCGAATTTTTGTGACAGCTGAATAGAGCAGAGTTGACGTTTGCTTTCAGGATAACAATATGATGTGGCATAACTAGGCCTGGATTGAGACTGATATCTAGGTACTTGAAGGTGAGAACCCGTGTTATAGGTTGTGGGTTGTGGGTTAGTAGGGGTGATAGTTTATTCAACTTTTGTGGGGTGCTAAAAATCACTGTCTATGTCTTTTTTGACATTGGTGATTAGTTGCTTGTTGGACAACCGTGGTTGCAAGTTTTGGAGTGTGTTTTGCAGTTCCTACAGCATGGTGCCATAGCTGGTGAAGAAGTGGTGTGAGGCAATGTCATCTGAGAACACAATGACACTGGAGGTATCTAGATAGGTAGTTAATTAATGAAGATGATGAAGACAGCAGGTGCAAGATTGGAACCTTGGAGAACATCTACAGTGATGCATTGGCATAGGGACAGGGAGTTGTTTTACCTTAATGAGAAGGTTCTGTGTGAGAGGTATCTGGATAATCATTTTAGGATGGAGGGACCAAAGCCAGAGTATGAGAAAGAGTTAAGCAGGAGAGTTTAATTTACTGAGTTAAAGGCTTCGGCTAGGAGACTAAAGAGGGCACCAGTAAAATGGACGTTGTATTAGGGAGTAGAGTATTGTTGAATATATGCAGAGATGTTTGTTTCTATTTTTAGTGAAGTCATGCTGATGGGAGAGGAGCATATTGTATTGGTAGAAGAAGGTGGTTAATTGAATGTAGACCATTTTTGAAGTAATTTATTTAGGGTTTGGTACATTCAGGAATGGTGGTGAGACTGGATTTTTTCCCAGACACTGGGGAAAGTTTATGTTAGTGACAGATTAAATATGTAACCTATCTGCGGTGAGATGAGATCTCCATATTGTTTGATGAACCACAGGTAGAGACCATCAGAGTTTGGTGGGGCATGGTTAGGTAATGGCTAAGTTACTTTATCTGTTTCCTTTCGAATGACATTTGTGAGGGAGAACAGAGGTAGTTAGAGTTCATGGAGTGATGAAATTTATAGCAAGGGTGGATGGACATGCATTAACAAACTGAGCTGCAAAGTCTGAGAGGTGAATTGTGCTGTGAGTTGCTTAGACTGCTAAGGTGTTAAACTCTTTCTTGAACTGGGTGGGATTAGAGAAAGTGGAGGTTTGGTGTTTGTGTAAGTACAAGGCTTTCATGTGTCTGATTGCTTTTTTGGCTTGGTTATTACAGGGTAATATATATGTCATGGGCAGGAGGGGATCGTGTTTGTTTCCAGACCTTTCAAGCAGTATTCCTTTACTTGAGAAGGTGCTGGAACTAAGGCGCATACTATGACAATCATGTTTGCTTTGCATAGTCTAACTTATTGGGGTAAAAGTGGTTGTAAATATTATACGGTACATCAGTTACAAAAGAAACTGCATTGTTGATCTTTGTGATGGTATGAGGCACAGTTTAGTTAATGTTGTTAGTGACATTCACAAAAAGCTGTAAATTGCCTTGAGAATTGGTTCAGATAGGATGGAAAATAGGTTGGAGCCTAACTTGTTTTGGCAATTTATAAATGATATAGCTGATTGATCACTTGCTTTAAGGGGAGGTGCTATGGTAGTGGTAACAACCGATGCCTATTTGATAATGAAGATGATGAGGAGAGAATGATTGTTGGTAACATTTGGCCTAGTAGATTCTTTAATCATTTGGTATTGGGTATGGTCAGCTAAAAATAATAATGTTATGCTTGTTGTAGCCAAGGAAATTCATGTTTAGGTCAGCTAAGATAACTTTTTTTTTAGTTGTTTATCTAGAAATGGTTAGAACTATGTTTTTGAAGTCCATTTGGTAGACTGGTGGAAGAAGAAATATATGGTAGTAACTGGTAAGTTTGTTTTCCTGAGTAAGATGAGGTCAACGAGCAGCCCATTAGGGCCTGTGCTGTAAAAGGTAGGGCGGTTGCAGTGACTTGGGATGTAATGATGGATTTAGTAAGTATTACAATCTTCCTCCTGCTCATGTTCTCGGACTATCTAAGTGGTAGTGTATAGGTGAAATTAGTTGGTCAGCGTGCTTCTATGAGGTTTTAGCCAGTTTTTTATTTAAGCAACATCTTTATTAAATTATCACTTATGACATAGGGAACCACACATTTATATAAATGAAAACAAACCATACTAATATAATCCCAGTTGTGAACATTTCACATTACAAACCATATTGACACAATCCTACCTGCAAACATTATACATCACTTTTATTCTACTCATTCTTTGTCAGTCAAACATTACATAGCTCATTCAAGTCTTACCTTCTTTTAAATCTTATTTCTCCCTTGTATGTATTGTTCCCATAATTCTCATTTTTCTATGTAATTTGCTCCAACCCTTTTCTAAGGATCCCACTTCCAACTGTTTTATCTGTTACTATATTTACTACTTTTAGTACAATTGGTTTAGACTTTGAGTTCCATTGTCTAGCAACTGTGTTTTCTTTTTTGGCAGCCACCATAATTAGACTCGGCAGGGCCTTACTATGTCTTGGCAATTCCGATTCTGTATCATAGCTTAAAAAAATCATCTCCTTAGTTACACCAATCAGCCCACCCAGTATCTCCAACACAGTAGTCTGCAGGGAATCCTTATAGTCTGCTAGCTCATTACACTCGCAGAAAATATGTTTCCAGTTGCCTCTTTCTTCACCATCACATCTCCAACATTTGCTGCCTACCTGTGGAAAATTCTCCGGAGGGGTATAAAAATATCTCTGTAAACATTTCCAAAGAAAAATCTTCTAGATTTTGTTGCATATTTCGGAGACACATATATATCTTCCCATTGTTTCTTTGTGGATACAAGGATACATATCACAGCAAATTAGCAGAATTACTTTCTGATGCCTCCACCTTTGTTCGATTATCTTCTGTTATTGTTAATAATTTAATTAGGGAGGTGAAAGGAAAGTTGAAATGCATGACATCTATGGATTTAATGGACAAGCAGCTATTGGACTTCCTGTGGATAGAGAACCCAGTTACTCCAGTCTTTAAGGCGCTACCCAAAGTGCACAAGAATATGCAAGACCCCCCCCCCCTTAGGCCTATAGTCTCAGGCTTAGGCCTATAGTCTCAGGGAGGGAATGGATCACGGAGAACACTTCCATATGGTTGGAATGTACTCTAAGACCTTGTTTGACATTATTGAAAGAAGTGTTGAGAGACACAGGGCACTTTCTGACCTCCCTGAAAGAGTATGTTGCAATAGACAATAAAAAAAAAAAACACTAAATCATGGTGACACTTGATGTCCAAAGTCTTTTTACAGTGATAAGTAATAGATATAGTATAGGGGCTGTTTTTAGTGATTTGCACTTGATGGACAGAAGGAAATTAGAACTAGTAACCAAACTTTTTGATATAGTGTTAGAGTACAATGTGTTTACTTGTGTAGGAAATATATATCGACAGGTACAGGGGGTAGCCATGGGCACCCCCTGTGCCAATACATATGCTAATTTGATTCTGTCCTTTTGGGAAAGACAATATGTCCTGGGCTCTCAGAATAAATGGAGGGATAAGTTATGCCTATATAGGTGCTTTGTGGATGACATTTTCCTCTTGTGGGAAGGAGATGAAAGAGAGCTGAGGGAATTTGTTCTGTACCTTGAATCAACTACCACCTTCCTGAGGTTTTCGGTCAGTTTTTCCGAAACTAAAATAGATTTTCTGGATGTCAGAATATTGCAGGATGAAGTAGGTTTTAAGACCACTTTGGTTAGGAAAGAATGCTGGAAGAACAGTATTCTGACTTATGACAGCATGCATCCACGTTTTACATTTAACAACATCATCACAGGGCAGGTGGGGAGAGTGTCCAGGCTATGTACGGAAGAGGAGGATTATGAGAGAGAAGTGCTTTGTTTGGAGAGGCACTTTTTGAACAGTGGGTATAATGAGAGTGATGTATGCAACATCACTCAGTTGCAAAAGCACCATAGAAGAGGTAAAATATGTTCATGGCTGAAGAAAAAGGCAATAATGCTGGAGAAATCAGCAATAAGGTTAACGGAAGTAATAATAAATTAAGATCAATGTTCACATACAGTAGTAATATTCATGGGATATGTGATATTGTCAGACATAACAGGAAGATTTTGCTTACGGATGAGAAGATTGGGAAGGTGGTGGGAGACCTGCCTAATTTTGGATTTAGGAGAAACAAAAATCTAAAAGATATATTGAGCCATGAAGGAAAGGGGGATCAACAACAGGTAATAAACAGGAGAGGAACTAGACCCCATGGGAACTGTAAGGCCTACAGATATATTAATAAGGATGCAGGATTCATTCATCCCATTAAAGGTAAATTATATCAGTTTGGTGCCAAAGCCAATTGTAGGACCACCAGTGTTGTTTACTTGGTTACCTGTCAGGCATGTACCTGCTACTATGTAGGGAAAATGAATTGTATGCTTAAAACCAGGATTCTTAACCACCGTTTGGCTATCAGGGTACAGAATGAGCATAATGCCCTCTATAGGCATATATCCCAGCATGAAGGACATCAGTTTACTTTTATGGCTATAAGGAACATTTACAAGGGTTTTAGAGGAGGTGACATTGTAAATGACACAGAATGTGAGGAAACTAGATGGATAGTAGAGCTTACAGCACATGTTTATCCTGGGCTCAATGATGTCATCCCAATGAAACCCACCCTCAAAAAACGGAGGGTTCACTACTGAATTATGATTGGCCTTCATTTTCAAATATATAGAATGAGTGGAGTTGGGTACTTTATCTGATGAAGGGCACAGCCGGAAGCGCTCATCATTTTTGCTGACAGATTTCTGCTGAAATGTTATTGTTTTGTTTTTATATTAAACGGTCGTTTTTAGCAGTGGTTTCTGCTGTTTCTTTCTTTTCCATTGTTTCTTTGTGAATTGCTTATCCAATCACTCTTCCCAATCCTTTCTAACCTCTTCTGATTGACTTTTTTAATTATCATGCAATATTTTATATGCTCTACTAATTATTCCTTTTTTAATGGCAGCTTCAGTTCTATATTAAACTGTACTAATGCTGGTCTTTTGTTTAGGACTCCCCTATTTCTTTCTATTTGTCTATACTCTGATATCGATCCTTGATAGGGAAGGCAATCTCTATCCTGAAGTCCAAATAAATTCTTGGCATCTTCCCATTCTGTTACCTTTTCCTCAATAGTTATTTGCTCCCAATACTTTGGTTCCTGTAGCAGTTTTCTCCAATAAATTCCAGCCCTCTCTTGCCTATTGTCTCTATCCCTAAGTGCAGTCATCCCTATTGGCAGAATCTCCTTTCTCCAGTCCCATGTTGGCTTAGTTCTTAGAATACTTTCTGCTACTTTACAAATATAATAGTATGTATGGTTATTGTTATTCTTCTTAAAGATCTGTATCCAAAATCCCAGTCTCTCCTTGTTTCTTTAGCTTCCCCCTTGTTTCATCATCATCCATTTCCACTTTGAATTATTCTGCCTGTGCTATGTATAGGAGCCTTAACTGTGTAGCTCTGAAATACCCCTTCAAATTGGGTAATCCCAATCTGCCTTGTTCTAATGGGAGAATCAGCTTATCCCTCATGACTCTTACCATCTTCCCCTCCCAGATAAAATCCTTCTTTCTTAATTGCTATACATAACTTCTCTCCTGGTTGATAAAAATATGCATGATGTGTGTATAAGACTAAAGGGACTAAAAACATTTTAACTGCTTGTATCTTACTATCTATATTCATATAACAGAGCTTCCAATTTCTCAGTATTTGTATTATCTTTTGTTTCGTCTCTTCCCCATATCCTTAGCTGCCACACCGGAATCATTTTAATCCATACCGCTAAATACTTCATTTTATCATGTCCCCCATAAATACGGATATTGCCAAACCAGTTCATGTGTGGGTACATAATGTACTGTTATTGCCTTTGTTTTATCTTCATTAATTTAGTTTCCTCAAAAGATCTGAAACTGTTTCAAAATGTTCCACAACACTGTAAGGTCATTGTCTGATTTTATCAGGTGTAAAATAGTATCATCTGCACATAAAGCCAGCATTTCTTGAGTACCAAAGCGAAAAGAGCGTACCCCTGTCTGGTTGCTCTGTACAAGCAGAAATTATCAGAGAGGAACCCACCCACTTTAATTTTCACATCTGATCCCTCATTTATCCTCCTATCAACCTTATTATTTTATCAGGGAATGCAAATGTTTCCATTGCCCTGCTCATAAATTCCCAGCTTATTCTGTCAAATGCTTTCTTTGCATTAAAACCCGCCAACAATGGTGGTATTTTATTATATTCTGCTTCCTTCTGGATCATCAGTGTTCTGTTAATGTTGTCAAATGTTTGCCTCCCCTCCACAAAACCACATTGATTCATATCTATCAGTTTTGGCATCAAGTTTGCCATTCTTTGAGCCATTATAGACATAAACATTTTATAATCATGGCTTGATATTGAAATGGGCCTGTATGAAGCTGCATCTGATGGATCTTTACCGTCTTTAGGTATTACAGCTATCACTACTTTCTTCTAGGATGTTGGTATTTCTCCTCCTCTTAAAATACTGTTAAACAAAACCTTTCAGATCTTTATCATTTTTTCCCCTCATAGCTTTCAAACTTCCACAGGAATACCATGTATTCCTGGGCACTTTCCTATCCTAACTGTTAGTAATCGAGCCTCATTTGACTCTAACTTTGGCATGTTTAATTCTTCAATAAAGATTTCCATTTGTATCTTTTCTTGGTTTTCATATTTTGCTATATACAGACTTTTATAGAATTTTGAAATATTTGTAATACCTCTACAGGACAACTTGTTACCTTCCTTGTTATAGGCTCCCTAAGCTTGGTGACAGCCCTGTCTACTTTCTGTTGCCTGAGTCATTGTGCTAAATGTTTTTGTGCTCTAGAGTTATCAAAAAAACAGTTGTTTAACAAAAATCTTTCTAAACTCATGCATATTATCGAAGGAATCCCTTATTTTCTGTTTAGCATTCTGCAGTAGCTCCTCTTCTTATTCTTTGAGATTCCCCATTCTGCAGTACTTTAACCTTTGTTAGCCCTCTAAATAATTCTTACTTTTTAACCATATCTCCCTTTCTTTTATTTCTACCCTATTTTTAAACTTGACTTTAATTTTATCCCAGTCCCTAGATATATTTTCAGAAGAAATTTCTGTCTCCTCTAATAACTTCTGAATATGTTCCACTACCCATTCCTTAAATTCCCCTCTATTCAACAGACAGGTGGGAAAGCACCAGTGTCTCATTTTTATTTCATTACCCTGTGTTTTTATTATAATTATTATTGATGCATGATCTAAAATAGTTATTGGGGGCATATCAGGACCTTCAATTAAATGTACATGTTTCTGTGAAATGTAAATTCTGTCTAGCCTAGCCCAGTTCTTGTATCATAGGAAATAATATGTAAATTAATTCTGAATTTCTAGTACAGAATTCACATCACATCTTCCATGCCAAATATTTTCATATTTTTTTTCAAAAGTCTACCCTCCTTTGTTACACTTTCCATTCTGCCCCCCAGATACATTTTCACTGCTGCAAATCACATTCCAGCCCCCATTTATAAGTAATATTCCTTGCTGAAAGCTGATTATTTTCCCAGAATTATCTTAACTCCATCATAGCAGTTTTAGATAGAATATAAATCCATGTCATTGTAATCCTCCTCATTTGCCAGTAGCCCCAGTAGTACTACAAATCTACCATTATTATATTGTACTTCATTGCCCTTTCATTTTTGTATTTATCTGTGAGACCATTGACATTGAAACACAATACAGAAAGCATCATTGTATTAAAAAAGTTATTATTCCTACCTTTCATGTGTAACATCTTTTTTTAAATGTCTAGTTCCAGCTTTTGTGTTCCATGCTTACACTGTTTGGCAGGTTGAACTTTTATACAGATGTTTCTTGTTACATCCAATTGAGCCTATGTCACATCTTAGAAAAAAAATGTTTTATTAAATGCCCTCAAACCCCCCCCCCTAATACCCCATTAAAACCAATTCACTTACTGATAACACCCTCCTAATAGGAACAAATGTCCCAAACTGACAACCACACTCATTGACTTGAGTTAACCTAAAAGAAAGGTTATCCACGCTAGGATGCATGGTATAGCGTGTGCTTCTACTAAGTGCTGTCTGGTTTTGTCTTATCCAGATATGGAATTGCTACTATGCTAATATTCAATATTTTTTTCATTTTCTGCATTTCAGCCTTTGGTTTTTGCAGATTTTATCACGTCATCTGAAAATCTATTTGAAGCTTCTTCCATTTTTCCAGCCTTTTGTTGTTTGAATTGATATACTCCATCAGTGTTTTGTTTATTTTAACCAGGTCTGTGTGCAGTTGTCTTATGCTTTCCTCTAGGTTATTGGAAGTCATGTCTGGAGCTTGGGCTGCTTTTTGCTGAAAAGCTGAAGTACTTTTCCCAGTCAGTATTTTTTTCACCTTTTGTGTCTGATTTTTCTTCAGGTTTTCTGTATTTCTTTTTTTCCTGGCATCCAGGCAGTACACTTACTGGCCAGTTACTGAAATTTACCAAGAAACACAAAAGTCTACTGTTCTTCTCTGCTGAGTTTCAGTTTGCACACTGGGAGAGCTAGAATGAAGCTGTTACTCACCATGCAGCTATTTTCTCATTTGGGTTTAGCCATGTTTTGGTTAGGGTGCAGATATCTAAGTTGGTCTAAGACAGCCATAACTGGATTTGAACTAACTTGGTGTTCATGTCACCAGAATGGAGAGATTCAATTCTTGCTTGCTTGTTTTGAGTTGAGGGTGGTATGTCAAGGGAAGCAGGGTTTTGTTGTGGTGGTAGTGTTGAGCTTGGGTTACAGTGAATGTCTCCACAAAGGATTAAAAGGATGATAATTATTTTATGGAGTTTTTGAGGAATTATGTTGTGGCCTAAGTATAGTAGGGAAAAAGGTGGAAGTTACATAGGTATAAATGTAGAACCTCAGGGTGGGAGCATTCAGGAATAGGAGTGGGAGAGGAGTGAAGCTGGGTATCCCTCATTGTGAGTGGAAGCCATCAGTCAGCAGACATGTAGATCCGTGATCCCTGGTAGCCAATATCAGTCAGGTAGGGGATGCCGGATGACACTATCTATAAAACTGAGAAGTACTGTTGTTGGAAGGGGTACAGCTATAACCCTATGACACAGTGAAATATCTGAGCAGAGGTTTTCACAAAAAGGGTAGCATGAGGCATACAGCAGGCAAGCAGCTCAGTGCATGTAGCAGATATAATTTCTTCTATGTAACTGTACAGAAAGTGGAAATATGTGTAGCACTTGTGGGGAACAAAATACAGAGTGTACAGTAAGGTCAGTGAAGTCCAGCATATCTAGTATGACAATCTCAGGGAATGTTACAAAAAAGCCAAGACCAACCCACATGACTGAAAAAACAAAAGCTGGAATTACCTCAGTAACCAAGTCCCACAAAGCAGAAAGATAAACATTTTATTTTATTAACAAAGAATAATGCTCACTACACTCTGTTAGCCTGATAATAAACAAGACTTATAAAATACAACAAAAAACCAGGCTTAAATAGTGGGAAGTATACTTGCTGTGTTCAATTCAAATCAGTCACAAAAGGTAACCAAATGTTCCACAAAAAGAAACGAAGCTGTAACCTACAAACCGCTTTACTTTGCGAACTCTTAATCCAATAAAAAAGAGTCAAAATCACCATAGAGTGTTCATTCGAACCTACTCATCCACTGGGCAATAGCTTGTAGAAAAAACACACAGCCAGCATGTAAAAATAAATCCAAGCGTCCAGTAGAAACCACGTTTATTAAAATAATTAGAACACAGGGCTAGCGCTTTCAACGAATCTTCATCAGGCCACTAACAAACAAACATACTAGCATCCCTTTTATAGCAAAATGCTAGAGTCAACTACTGATGTCACATCCTGTTTGGACATACTGAAGTCAACTCTGATGTCGCATCCTGTTATACATAAAATATTTAAACTGACATCACTTTTGTAGTAAAACGCTACAAACAACTCTGATGCCACATCCTACTAAATGTAAAATCTTATAAAATGTTTTAAATCATTTAAAATATTTAAAATATATATGCAGACATTTTGTAAACAGTGTACAATAAAAATGTTCTAAAATAACATTTCACCCTACTTTAACTGCTGCTGCATGTAACATTCAAAATGTTTTAAAATAATTTAAATATCTATGTAACCATCTCATAGACAGTATGCAGCAAATAAGGTGTTTCACAATTACATACTATCTTCCTATAAATACTGCACTTATATGCATACTAGTAACAAAAATGGCACGCATGTTTAGTATTTAATAATAAGCAATATAATCCCATTTGAAATACTTGTATGTATAAATACATGTTTAAAATAGAGATCAAATTAATAAAGATATTAATATCTGCACATGAGCTATTTAGCATAATTATAACTGTACAAAAATGATCATTCAAAAGACTGCATCTAAAATTTGTACAGCGTGTGCTTCTAAATATCATAATATCTGTAACAGCATAAATCATTCAAAACAGATATGTGCACATGCAAAGATGTTGATAACAGCTGATATTATAAACATAGAAATATATGAGACTAAATGTGCAAAATCAGGTGAAATATGTGTGCTGGATGAAAGAGGAATACAAGGTATATCAGCATCTTTCATAACAATTGGCCCCTAATAAGCCAGCAGAGTAAAATACAGAGACAACGATGGATACAGAAATGGAAAAGTGTGAGGTATGAAAATGTTATAAATATAAAAGTAAAACCAGCCAGAAGTTAATAAAGGGTGGCAAAGGGGTGAAAAGCTTCAATGAAGTTTCCTAGCTTTAAGTATAGGTTTGATGGAGAGTCTGTCATTGAGGCCTGGGTACAAATCAGCCCTAAGCCTGATGATCCATTTGGCCTCTATCTGTTCCGTGGTGTTAAAAATATCTCCTCTTCTACGAGATGGAACATTATTTTGAATTACTTGAAACAAAAAGCTATGTTGGGTGGATGTATTAATTACATGCCTAGACAGAGCATTTGAAGAACATCTGACTTTGATTTTATATAAGTGTTCCCTAATTCGGTCTTTAAACTTTCTGTCCGTCTTCCCTATATAAAACGCAGGGCAGTGTACACAGGTTGCCAGGTACACCACATGGCAGGTCTCACAAGTGGCAGAAACTGTGAAATGAAATTCTTGTCCTGTAATAGGATGATTGAATTTATCAGTTTCTTTAATAAATTTGCAATAATTACATTTTTGACATTTTTTAGTCATTTTATGATTACTAGTTGTATTTATGTCAAACCTATTCGGACCACATAACATTCTCTGTAAATTCAACTCATTTTTATATGTAAATTTTGGTTCTTGGCTCAATATCTCAGAAATAACTGGATCTGTTAGCAAGATGTCCCAATGTTTTCGGTATATGCTTTCAATACTATTTACATCTTGTGCAAAATGTATCGGTATTCTGATAACTCCACTGCTAGTTTTGGTGATGCTACTATCATCTCATTTACTAGAGAAGTAGGGAAAAGCCCTGCCTTCTCTCAATTCACCTATGATACCTAAAGAAGCATCAACTTCTGTTACCGTGTAAGACCTGTCTATAAATTTATTCCTCAGGTCTTCTATGCCTGTTTTAAAGCATGAGTCTTCAGAAAACAGCCTAGATACCCTCATGGCTTGACTTTTGACGATGTTACCAAAGACATGCTTAGGATGCATGCTGCTTCGATGGAGAAAGTTATTTCTATAGCAATCCTTTCGAAAGACTCCAGTGTTAAGTATACCATTTGGTAGTTGTTCAACATATACGTCTAAATAGGGTATGACATCTTTGGAATTAACCATAGAAAATCTTAAAAACTGGTGTCTTGATTTATTTTATCATAGAAAGACCTCAATTGTTCTTCATCACCTTTCCAAATAAGGAAGAGGTCATCTACAAACCTAGTGTAGAAAGAAACATTCTGACAAAATTCCTCCATCTGAAATAGAGAAGAAACTTCCCAGTAAGCCATAACCAGGTTGGCGTAGCTATTGGCACAAGAAGTGCCCATAGCTACGCCATCCCTCTGAAGATATACTTGACCATTAAACAAGAAAATATTATTTGTTAATACAATTTCCATCAATTCCGTGATAACTTCTATCCTTCCTTCGGAGAATGAGCCATCTCTAGTAAGAATCCTACTTATGCTATTGAGTCCCTCATGATTAGGAATAACAGTAAAAAGAGAATTGACATCAAGTGTCACAAACAATTTATGCTGGAAACCATCACTCACCGAGGTATTCTCATATAGTTTAATTAGGAATTGTTTAGTATCTTTCAGTATGTGTGTGTACTTGTCCACTATCGGTCTTAATAAGGACTCTAAATAGATGGAAATCGGCTCGGTGATCCAGCCCTTCCCTGCAACAATTGGCCTCATAGGTGGATCCAAGCCATTTTTGTGAATCTTGGGTATTCCCTGTATAATGGGTATCGTTGGATGTTCCACTACAAGATATGTGAATAATTCTTGATTAATCTTACCCTCATTCAACATAACATTTAATCTACTAGAAACAACTGATATGATCCTATTCACTCTACTATCATTGATTTTCAAATAAAAGACAGAATCATCCAGCATATTGCACATTTTATCAATATAAAACTCCATATCCATGATAACTACAGGACCACCTTTGTCGGCTGGTCTTATCATAATGGTCCTATCATCTTTCAGGCCATTAAGTGCTTTTCTTTGTACTGGTTTCAGATTGCCAAACCATCTCTTTTTTCTATTATTTGCATCATTTTCATATAATAATTTCATATAATCCTTGCTCAACCAGTTTCGAATGTATTCCTCTTTCATCCAGCACACATATTTCACCTGATTTTGCACATTTAGTCTCATATATTTTTATGTTTATAATATCAGCTGTTATCAACATCTTTGCGTGTGCACATATCTGTTTTGAATGATTTATGCTGTTACAGATATTATGATATTTAGAAGCACACGCTGTACAAATTTTAGATGCAGTCTTTTGAATGATCATTTTTGTACAGTTATAATTATGCTAAATAGCTCATGTGCAGATATTAATATCTTTATTAATTTGATCTCTATTTTAAACATGTATTTATACATACAAGTATTTCAAATGGGATTATATTGCTTATTATTAAATACTAAACATGCGTGCCATTTTTGTTACTAGTATGCATATAAGTGCAGTATTTATAGGAAGATAGTATGTAATTGTGAAACACCTTATTTGCTGCATACTGTCTATGAGATGGTTACATAGATATTTAAATTATTTTAAAACATTTTGAATGTTACATGCAGCAGCAGTTAAAGTAGGGTGAAATGTTATTTTAGAACATTTTTATTGTACACTCTTTACAAAATGTCTGCATATATATTTTAAATATTTTAAATGATTTAAAACATTTTATAAGATTTTACATTTAGTAGGATGTGGCATCAGAGTTGTTTGTAGCGTTTTACTACAAAAGTGATGTCAGTTTAAATATTTTATGTATAACAGGATGTGACATCAGAGTTGACTTCAGTATGTCCAAACAGGATGTGACATCAGTAGTTGACTCTAGCATTTTGCTATAAAAGGGATGCTAGTATGTTTGTTTGTTAGTGGCCTGATGAAGATTCGTTGAAAGCGCTAGCCCTGTGTTCTAATTATTTTAATAAACGTGGTTTCTACTGGACGCTTGGATTTATTTTTACATGCTGGCTGCGTGTTTTTTCTACAAGCTATTGCCCAGTGGATGAGTAGGTTCGAATGAACACTCTATGGTGATTTTGACTCTTTTTTATTGGATTAAGAGTTCGCAAAGTAAAGCGGTTTGTAGGTTACAGCTTCGTTTCTTTTTGTGAAACATTTGGTTACCTTTTGTGACTGATTTGAATTGAACACAGCAAGTATACTTCCCACTATTTAAGCCTGTTTTTTTGTTGTATTTTATTTTATTAGCATAACACTTTCATCCATAAAACATGAACTTCTTCAGATAAATCCAGATTAAAAGTTCAGTAATTTAAATAAATATGATCCAATCAGATCCAATCCACAATTAAATATCCCCTCCCCTTAAAGACATTAAAGTTACACATGTAACAAATAAAGTAAAAGCAACATTAATACCTTACACATATTGCTATACTAAATTCAATCAAAAATAAGATTAATATTAAATTTGTCAGTTACATACACAAAATAAACATAAATATAAAAATAATAAACAAAAATGTATGTACTACTAATAATTACTCATCAACTCAGTGCTTTCAACTTTAACAGGCAAGAAATTGAACAAGTTTCGTTTAAACCTGGCCAGCTGAAAGCATTAAGCTTCAACTGCCATAAAAGCTCTTTTTTCTCCAAGAACAAACTAGTGGGTCCCCCTCTTGGTCCTAAGTTAACAATATCTATGGCCATATATTTAAATCCATGATTTGGGAAAAGTTTACAATGTTTTGCCAGTGGGTTAACTTCTGATCCCTTCCTAATAGCGTATTTGTGTTCATAAATTCTATCCCTTAATCTACAGTCAGTTTTGCCAATGTAATAACATGAGTAAAATTGGCAATTTGCTATGTAAACTATCCCCTTGGAATTGTAATCAAATTTATGCATAATACAGAACTTCTTGCCATCAGCAGCAAATAAGTTACCTGTATTAATTTTTATACACCATGGACAACATCCACACCTAGTCATTTGTGATTGTTTGATCGAAATAGATCTTCTGTTTTTTTCCAGAAGAGATTTAAAATGAATTCCCCTCCTAAACAGTATTCTCAGAGAGGGTTCAAACTGATTCCAAAAATATGCTTCCTCCATTAATATACTCCAGTTCTTAGATAAAATTAGACGTATCCCCCTATAATCTTACTGAGTTTATTGAGGTCATTCAAGCTTTTGTTTATCATTCTCAGGGAATGCTCACCCTGTGGATGATGTCAGACTTGAAAAGATGTAGCTTGCTCTGCTTCCTGCTTCTATGGGGAATTATTAGGTCAGAACTGAGGCAGTAAGTGTCTGAAAGGAAGGAAGGCAGTCAGCTAGGGAAGAGGAAAGGGTTAGAAAATCATACAAAACAATGTAAAGGGATTATGACAAATATATACTTGAGTCACATTACATTCCTAACACCTGGGTATTATGAATATATATATTGCACATCACAGTATGTACAACTAACTGTTGTTCAGGCATTCATTTTGAAGTAAATACAGTTAAGAGTAACACAATAATTGATATTATTAAATAGCATACTGTCACTTCATGGTTTAGGAGTAGCTAGTTAATACCAACCAAAGCCTGTCACCTACATAGGGTCCTAAAAATGCTAACAAGAGACTAGAGCAGCCTAATTGGCATTCAGCCGTATGACTTCATCGAATTTCAAAGTTCAGAGTAGGGTATATATCACATTAACAACTTATGGGAGTCAGTATCCATGTGTCCATGCTGATTGCTCTGTTGTGTGAGATTAGAGTGGTGGAGTGGAAGAATGCAGAAGACAGGTGGTGGAAGGATGCACATCTATCAACATTTTAGTAGCTCATTTTAAAGCAGTAACATCATTAAATGCTAGTCTGACTTTCAAGTTTAGAGTGAAAATGTTGAAATTTGTTGGTTTTGTCACTGCCTTTGTACTACAACTACAGGTTTGCAAAAGCAGAATATTCACTATTTTGTCTTGTAACAAAGGGTATACTTATTTTTCATTTATCGTTGTGAATGGAATAATAGCCACTTTTCACATCTATTTCAAAAATAACTTTCTATATGAAATACTGGGTCTATATTACATAATCGAAGAGGCACTTCTTCGAATCTGTAATGATCGACCCCTAAACATCGAAATGCGAAAACTGCGAATGGCCAAAACCACAAATATTTTCCTAGGAAAAAAATTCAGTTGGCCGTTCCCGGAGTTTACCCTTTACCCCAAAGTAGAGAGTACTTGGAGTTGATATATTTAGTTAGGGTGGGGTGTTGGGGGTGGGGGGGTGAAGCCCCCCACTTAAATAACGTTTGAAGTGTTTGTCTTCTTTCTATGGCCCCGCAAATTTTTCCCTAGGAAAAAAATTCACGGTTTTGGCCATTCGCGGTTTTCGCATTTCGGTGTTTAGGGGTCGATGATTACAGATTCGAAGACATGTCTCTTTGATTATGTAATATAGACCCAGAATATTTAATTTATACCTTGTTATATCATCTCTTCATCCTCACAAGAACTATTTATGCCAGCCCTCCTGAAGTAACCTAAAAAGTTACTGTGCTAAAGATTTGGGGGTTAAACAACTAGCGCTCATCAACTATTATGCTGCATTTAAAAGAACAACATGACCATGTCCCTTAAACAATTTTCAAAAATTTTAACTCAAATTTTACAATATAGTATAAACTTAATTCTTCACAATATACCATGTGGCAGGTATAGTTTTCAGATCAGATTTTGCATTTACTATGTAAAATCATCTTTTAATTCACAAACCTAACTATTTTAGTTCACTGAAAATCATAAAACAGGAGATATAAACAGCCGGAGTTTTAACAGTGCTTTTCCTTTTGACAGTACAGTTTTCATTACTAAAACCACGTCACCACTCTGTGTGGTGTAGCACTGTTCAAAAGGCATGGGTGACCTCTTTAACAGATGGTGGAAAATGTATTTTTTGCATTCAGGAAAGAAGATGCATTTCTCACCCAAACCACAAACCTAAACAGAAATAGACAAACTGTGCACACACATACATACATGCATATGTACAGAAACAAACACGTTTTGTATGTTTGGTTTGGATAAGTTAATTCAATCAGTTACACTTCATTATTGTTTTTAGTTTTTATTTATTAATTTTGTTGGCTTACAGGGTAAACCTTCAAAACACATGTGCCTGTATTTAGGAGTGACCCGGAACACTACCTGCTTAAGTGACTTGGTCATAGTCATATAGCTGGCAAGTGGAAAATAAATACCATTTGTGCAGGAGGATGGTCATTAGCAACTCATAAATTACAGGACCACTTGATTCGATGACCATGCACCTTTAACTCCTTTAGTATAAGTCAGTAGGTGATGCTGACACACACACACACACACACACACACACACACACACACACACACACACACACACACACACACACATATATCTCTAGGGAATTGCTGCTTGAAATGGGAGGGTAATGCAGGGACATAAAGAAAGTAATAAAAGGAATCACTGTACTGAACTTTAAAAGTGTTATAATGTATGTGGCCACAGGAGGGCGATAATATATCTCAAAACAGGATGGGAACCTCTGACTTTAGTATCAATGTTTTGGATGCATGTTTTTACTTAGTTTTAATTTAATTTGTTTGGGTGTATAAGGGAGTGGAATCTGGTGCTCACTAATAATGTAACAAAATGAAACAAGTACATATAAAACCCTGTTCTATTTCTTAACTAAATATTCATATATTAGCACCACTTTTTTGAGACCCTTCTAATATTGCAGACTTTTATTAACTCCAAGATCTCTCTCTCTTTTACAGTCTGAACACTATTACACATTTGGTCCTTGACTTTTACTTCTCACACCCCTTCAGTGCTGGTGGGGACAGAGTCTAACATGATGACTCCTCACTCCCAAATTTCTGTCTGACCCTATTTGTAGGAAGCACTGCAAACTTCCATAGCTGTGTCCTGTAAAGAACATAAAATGGCATGTCCTAACACTTTAGTGGACAGTTTTCTAGTTTTTGGTTTAAATATTGCAGAAAACTATGAGACTCTAAAACATCTTAGCATGATATGGACAAAAATAGAAATGCATAAAAAAATCTGCTTTAATAATAAATCAAAATCACATTCCCTGTATTGGCTGGGGTGGGTAGAAAGTCTTGTGAAATCTCATGCTTCAGTAAGAAATGTCACACTCTGAACATCTGAAAAGGTAGTGACCTGCCACCATCTTGTTATTATGCCTACTTTCTGGTGTAAACCTGCTTCTAGCATAACCTCCTTTAATTTTGTCTTTGTATATTTAAAATTGGTATGTTTCAGCACTGGTTGAAGTTGGTACCTTTTAGTTTACTCTTGGAATTTAGGACATTCTGTTTTCTGGCAAAATTTGGTATGTTCCAGTTTACTGGTAGAAACTGATAGTAATGTTTGTGGACACTGGGCTTACTTTTAAGCTCTGTATTTCCAAAGCACGGCCAAACAAGTTAAACTGGATTGAAGAGCTCCAAAAAAGATGAAATATGGCATATCTGCAGCTAGTGGGGTTTGGCTTTATACATCTAAATGCACCAGTAATGACTTAAAAAAGTAAAATGTCATGGGCATTTGGAAGCCCACGTTACTGAACCACTGGTTAGCAACTAATGGGCCATTTGCATATATCCCATAGGCCTCTACTATAGGAGGTTTAAGGTATTACCCAGTGAAGATGCTAGATTGGCTAGGGCTCTCTTGTACATTTTATTAAATGGTTTGTCTGTGTGACCTTTTTACCGTTTGGTTTGGCCATTCCAGTATACTGCTGGAAGGATGAGGGTCCACTGCTCACTTTTACCCCTTTCCTAATTCTGTTCATGGGATCTTTGTGTTCCTTTATCCCTGTGTCTGGTGGCCTGCATAATGTAAACATCCATACAAGCTCTTCTGCCATGTGTTATAGAGAAGTTTAGATCTGCTGGCAGAAAAGCATTGGCCTACCTTGCTTGTCCATTAATCTACCTATTGGATAAGTTACAAACCCTGCTTAATTAACAGTTTGTTTATTTTTTCTGCTGTTGATAAGCACAGCCTTATATCTGTCCCATAAATTAACCTTACCCTGATTTCATGACAGCTGCCACAGTCATTCACCACCCTTGTCATGAAAAGTATTTACTCACACCCCCCTGAGATATGTACCTTTTATCTTCAGATTGTGTCATATTGTTCTGAAATATAATCTTTCTGAAAAATAGTTCCCCTTGGAATATATAGATTCTTTTAAGGTAAGCACTAATTTATATCTCACACCTTGACATTTGTCCTTCAAGATTAAACTCCTTAATCTGTCTAATGATCTGCTTATATGAGTTTTGGTACAGACAGTGCACCATATTTTTTTTTTTGTTTTTGTGTGAACTACTTTTATACTATCGATGTCCCATGATTATGAGGTTTGTAGGTTCATAGGCTGGAATATTTATCTAGGCCATCAGGCAATCAAGGAATAAGGCTTTCTATAAATAGTGTAATTGTTTTCTCTCACCTACGGTATTGTCCAAACTTGACTTCAACATGTTTAAGCAGGTTGATGCCCTAATTGGAATATGAGATTTATTTCTTTTACAGATTTTTTAGTAAATATATGGAAATTTTATTTTTGTTTCTTAAACCAGTAAGATCTAATTTGATATTCTAGCTTGAGTGAAAAATTGTAACCCCCATGATTAGGAGACACTCCCCAGTATGAAGACTGAAGGCCGCCAGTCTCTCTTCATACATTGTGTCTGACACTCTGCTTACTTTTGTGGTAGACACTCTTCAGTACTGACTTAAGTTTCATTATAATATTAACAGCATAGCTGCAAAAAAAAAAGAATAGCATTATAAATGACATGTGGATAAGGATTTGTATAACTCCAGAAGTGGACCTACATCAGAGTTTATAAACTTTAAGAGTATCATGCTAGTGGTTGCAATAAATACCTTGACCATATTGTTTGAGAAGTGCAACAGGTGAATAATAGCCAGACCAGATATCTGTACTGGTCAACAGTGGATGCTCTACAGTACTCTCAGTTCCACATGGCCTCAGCTGTAACTGAGCAAATGCAAAAACTCAAGCAATTTCACTGAATGAGACAATAGTAGCTATGGGTGTGCGTCACTGAAACAGAAAGGGGGAAAACAATCTGTCATGTTCCTGCCAATTAGCAGTCAATGAACATTGACTGTAACACACATATTAAGCAAGAAGAAAAAACACCCGCAGATTGTATGTATATGCCTAGTGTAACCATAAGCAAAAAATGCCAGACCTATATGTGAGTAACAGCTTTTCAGTAATCTGGCAACAGATGTAATAGTGATTTTGACCTGATATGATTATGGATTTATTCTTAACAAAAAAAAAAAAAAAACTAAAAAAGAAAAAAAAAATCACTCTAAAGTTATTTTACAAAATAAAACCATTTCATAAAGTAAATCTCATAGGTTATCTCTATTTTTGCATTTTAAATGAGTCTTAAAAGCTGCTTGTTTAATAACCAGAATATAACATATATAACAAACATTAAAAGTCAGTCTGTGTTTGTATGTGAACAGCAGCACTTACATATTACACTGATACTATTAATTTCATGATTACAAAATATGTTATATTAAGCAGTTATCATAACAGATATATATAAAACCAAAAGTAAGGACAGTACCCTACAATAAAATATAATATACCTGTAATGAGTTTTAGTCCTGTTGGTTAAGCAGTAAAGTTCATCTTCTCAAAACACTAGTCATTGAAATTACATTTCATACATATAGCATGAAATCTGATTAAAGTGCTTCAATAGCTTTAGTTTATGCTACATTTAACTCACACCACGTACATCCATAATTTATGTGAGGGTTAACTATTGTGTCATGTGGTGCAGAGTGTTACATCACACAGCCAATCAGAAGTTACTTCCTGCTGTTAGGGGATTGCTTCCTACTAGCCCCACTATCAGTATCTAGAAACATTAGGTGTATGCATTCAACATTTGTAACCTGCAGTGTGGTTTGAGCTTTAGGGGCTGGTATGGGAAACCGGGAAGAGGGTTCATTCTAGGCAGGTAGATTCTAGACAAGATAATGCAAGAACACAGCCAGGATGAACAACCTGAAGTAAGCATCTCCAAAATACAGTATAAACTCCAGAGCAGAGGTAAACATAAAATAATACAGCAGGACTTGTAGTTTCATTTATAAATACCCCCAAAACATGTACTACATATGTGAGACATTTCTGCATATGATCCTTATCTGCAAAGAAGAAAACGTAACACACATGCTATTTACAAGTCATGAAAACAAAAGATATGCAGTTCCAAGAGGAACATTTTTTTTTTTTTTTTTAAGAGGAGTGTATTATTCTGGATCTACTTCATATGGTCGACATTTCAGAAATCAACATTCATATGGCCGAGAGCATATGATCGACGTTCGAAATGTTGACCATAGAAGAAAAAATAAAAACCACAAAAAAATTAACCTTCATGCTGCTAGCAGGGGGGCTCCACCCCCTGCACCCCCCATGGGAGGCTCTGCCCCCCCCACCCTCCAGAACTTAAATATGTCAACTCCAAGATCGCACTACAGTGGGGAAGATGGAAATCTTTCCATTCCGCACTGTACGGAGATGGCAGTTCTGCATGGTCGACATTTCAAATGTCGATCATATGGTCTTGGCCATATGAATGTCGACATTATGAAATGTCGACCATGTGAAGGGAACCCGGAGAGAATTACATGCATGTTAATGCAGTAATGTATGCGTGCAAAACAAAAATAAGCTGCTGCAACTTTATTAATGCACATATAGTAGAGCTGTAAAATGTTCTAAAATCATACAGAAGATCTTTCTTACTATAAATCAATTAAAAAAAAACTTTTTTGGTGATTACTGCATGTTTTAATACTGTGCTCAGAGTTACTGTCTGCACTTTGAGTTACATAGTAAGCAGAAGGCCTTAAAATTAACTAAGTCCTCATGATGCTTTACATAGAGGACCCAGGAGTTCAGCATTGACTAGTCAAATATAAATCACATTCAATGTCCTCACAAAACATTACAAAATTCAATGTAACAGTGGCATGGTTCTACAGCTAGTGCATTGATTCCCAGTGTATTTTGTTAGCTATTGATAATATGTAGTATTAATCTCTACAACTGTGTTATATATAACCAGGAATATTTTTTATCATGATTGAATGCATGGATTTTTATTTCATAACAAGAAATGTTAACATACATTATCAGATCTGTACAACACATTACAATAAATATTTGTTTTTTAATTCATAAAGTCAGTAGTGACATATCAGGCATGCAGTCTAGGAGACCATTGAGAGCTTAGCCCAATTTCCAAATTTCCCCAAAGCACCATCTGGTTAAGTGACTTGCTCAAGCTCACACAGTAGGCAAATGGAGACTGAGGGAATCAAACCCTGGACCACAGGAAGTAGATGATCAACAGCACATAGCCTTAATCCTCTGTAACAACTGCCAGACTAGTTTTTATCGGCTGCTCAGAACAGACACAGCAATAAAGAAGCATGTGCTCCATAAATAACACACTCTGCATACCCTCATTACTTCTGACTCTTTCTCATTCCTACTCTTAACAGTATTCACATTTATATTAAGCTGGTCAGGGAGCACAGACAGGATATGGTACCGTGCAGTGCTACTCATCAGGGAGCACAGACAGGATATGGTACCCGTGCAGTGCTACTCATCAGGGAGCACAGACAGGATATGGTACCCGTGCAGTGCTACTCATCAGGGAGCACAGACAGGATATGGTACTCATGCAGTGCTACTCATCAGGGAGCACAGACAGGATATGGTACCCGTTCAGTGCTACTCATCAGGGAGCACAGACAGGATATGGTACCCGTGCAGTGCTACTCATCAGGGAGCACAGACAGGATATGGTACTCATGCAGTGCTACTCATCAGGGAGCACAGACAGGATATGGTACCCGTTCAGTGCTACTCATTAGGAAGCACAGACAGGATATGGTGCCTGTGAACTGAACTTAAAAACCTCTGTAGCAGAAATGTGGGAATGGGGATGTAGCCAGCAGTGCTGGTAACTGACAGGTGCAGTGCTTGACAGGAAGACTAGCTTTGGGTAGCACATTAATTCACAGTTTATGTGCATTACCTCAGTGTAGAAAGACATGTAACACACTACTGTAGTGAAACCATAATTTTGTATGATCACCGTTGGCTGTGACTTACTGTCATAGATAGCTTTGACCCCAAATAGTGAGCCTACGTGCCTGTGATACTTTATGACGGACAAAAGGTACAAGGGTCAGGGGGCAGCTGGAGGATGCTGAATTGTGCAAACCTTACCAAAAGGGAAACTGCAAACAGCTGCTTCAGTGGGAATAAAAGAAAAAAAAAAGTAAAAAACACAGACTGGGAAACTTTGCTGCTACTAGGGATTAAGATATCCAATCTACACTATCAGTAATACTTTTAAATAATATATTTCAGTTGTCTCTGAATGTATTCAATTTTTTTCTCAGATGTTGCTGTCTCTTGTAAAATTTACAGATTTGTGCTAAAACAATGAAACCAAATGTTACAATTCTGGACTTACCTGTTCTTGCAGAAAACATGTATTAGTGGATTTTTTTTATATCAATTCTTTTTTTGCACCTATCAGTTGCTATTTCTTGGATATGTCATAGGTTGTGTGAGTAAGAGGTTGAAAAATATGATTTCTGATGCTGGGATATATTACAGATTTAAGAATTTGAGGTGGTTTGCATAACCAGGTATCACTGTTCCATTACCGATGATAACTGAATGTCCTGTAGGAGCTTTAATGGAAGTGATTCTATTCTGCCTTTGGAAGTAAGGAACTCTCTTTATAACCTTCACTGGCTGTTTAGAGATGTCACAGACTTGGGCTTACTTCAATCCATAACCATAAACAGAATTACAAAATCATGTATCTGTGCTATATATACCATGTTAAACACAGAACTGTACTACAAGTAAACCTGAATGAGTCAGAAAACCAAATGGCATGTAGAACACATTACAATACTCAAATGAGATGTCACACTGGAATGGGATGTGAAACTGTTCAACAGTATTTAAGAAGATATGGATGTGTATGAATTATTTACTTGGTAACCTGCACAAAGTGACAACAGGAATGTTGTTTTTGTTAAAGGAAAACTCCATTAAGAAATTCAAAAAATATGCTTTTTTTCATTGCATTTTAGAACTCTGAGCTATGTAAATGCAACAAAATCACGCCTTGTAACGTTTATTGTATTTTATTGATTTACCACAAAATGGCCATCATGGAGCCTGCTATACTAAGATGAGCTTGTTTTCCATCTTCTCTTTCTGTTTTCTGGAATCCATTTAAAGCTGCCTTTATGTGACTCATACTAGACGTAAGGAAGTGAGGTGTTTTTCCTCCCATTTTAAAGGGGTGTTAGTAGTGTGAATTACAGCTACTTCATACAGCCTCAGGAACTTGACTGCTTTCATTTTTTTTCCTTGAGTTACTGTGATTTGTGGAGCTCAGTGACCTGCTTTTAGCCTTTTCACAGTAGTTTAAAACCTTAACAAACATAAATTAGCAAAATTACAGAGTTGTCTAAGGCCTGTACAGTAGATGGGGTAGGGTAAAAGGGGTAGCTTCTGAGTGCAAGCTGTTGGGGGTTGTAATCTAGACCTTAGAAGAGCTGTAAATTGGGCAAGCTTGAATGAGTCCCTTTTTTGGTACATAGCTAAAGAATACTTTTTCTTTTTGGTCTTCAACTACAGAAGACATTTTCTTTTGTCCTCAACCTTGGGTTGAGAATAGGTTGCTGACTATAGCTCTGTCTAAATTCTTGGCTCTCACACACACGCACGCACACACACACACACACACACACACACACACACACACACACACACACACACACACACACACACACACACACACACACACACACACACACACACACACACACACACACACACACACACACACACACACACACACACACACACACACACATGCATGCACCTGCACACACACACACACTGTTGCAGGATGGAAAAGTAGTCAGCATTGCTTTTTTAAGGACTGCTTGAAACAGAAATATGGCTGGGATGGGGTGAAGGGGGGCAGCTCCCACAGGCACAAGGTGTTAGGAGGTGTGATCGGCAGTACTGCAGTACCAGCATTTATTTCCTTACTGGCTTTTGAATTTGCTTTCAGGACATAAGAACTTGCTTCAGTGCTTCATGTGTTTCATCAGCTAAGAAAATTTTGTAAGATACCAGCATTGTAAAAAGAGGTTTTCAGAACATGTCAAATGTGACTAGATTAATTTGTCTATTAGACTAAACGAGTTTCAGACGAAATTCTTAGATATTTTGAGTTTAGACAAAATAAGTTTATCAACTCTTACATGCCTATATATATATATATATATATATATATATATATATAGAGAGAGAGAGAGAGAGAGAGAGGGACAGGGACAGGGGAGAACTTAATTTGTTCAAATGTAGCTTTGGTCAACATCTGTTTAGTCAACAAAATTTAGTCATCTAAGCAGATGGTTGACAGGGGTAGGAGAATATGCTTATTCCCAGATATTGTGCGATCTCATGGTTAATTTATGTAATTAGCAGGAGGGAATGCAGAGGGGCTTGCACCTCAAAAACATTGTTTTTTTGTTTAATTTTTATGTTTTATTTTATCATGTGCGAGAGCTGTTACTCTGCACTTGCATAGTAGAATGTCAACATTTTTTTGTTCAACATTGTGAACGTCGAACTTTGGTCCATCCGATGATATTCAGTACACCCATATATATTTAGTACTGTGCTTGGTTAAATTCTCAAACGAAAGAATTTCTTTCTGGTTGCTCTTAATGAGCAAATGCCAGTAAGGCTGAAGCATTTTACTTGTGATCTGTAGGTTATTTTGGGTTTTGTTCTTTATGTGGGTTTTACTGTGTTTTGTTGTGTCTTTGCTGTTTTACTTGGGCATTTTATTTTGGAATCTCTGTCAGTGCTATATCATTTTTACACTGGTGAAGATTCCCATTTTTAGAGAGGTTTCTGTCTTCTTTCAGTTAATGTGGTTATGGAGGTTTTGTATTTAAGTCTGAGAGTTGTGAGGGACTTGCCTCACCTGGAAAAAAGTTTTATTCTTATGCTTGATTTTATGCATCTGTAATTTTTGGGTTCGATATATTTTTGGTTCATTCTTTTGAGTGTTTGAGGTTTAATGACTGAATCTTATATAGATGTACATATATATATATATATATATATATATATATATATATATATATATATATATTCAAAAATGGGATGCATGAACCCAGAAAAGGTGTACAGACACTGCCCAGGCAGTACACCAACAGAAGAGAAATGTCCAGCACAAATATATTCTTCAATTAATTGTATTTATTCCCAACATTTCTCATACAGGTACAACAGACCTGGGTGTCACTATGCAGTTTCTTCAATGTTTTCCTTCTGTGGGTGGGTGCCTATATATGCATATGGCAGCCACCTGCACTCATTCTTGTTTCTTGAAGGAGAAAGCTCCTTGTGTGCTATTATCATAGGTTCATAGGTTCATAGGTAGGTACTAGGCTATTGGCCCTAGGGACTATATAAGCCTAGCCAAAAAGGTACCTTGGCTTTTGCCACCCAAGAAAATTATTCTCCTATGCCCTTGTCGAGCAGAGCCACAGAGGTGATCCCCAGGGTGAATTTCCTATTTCTCATCCAGTCATCAAGATTTTTCTTGAAGAGTGCTAATGAGGAGCTTTGTTTGACATAGATAGGTAGTTTGTTCCAGAGTATGGGAAGTCTCTGGGGCAGGAATCTATTCCTCCAGCATGTTCTGTTTATTGTGGTGATAAGGTTTAGTTCCCTAGAGCATGTAGCTCGGAGGGATTGAGATTTCTTTAAGTGGAGCATGTTCAACAGCTCTGAGTTTGACATAGCTTTGTATGTTAGGCAGAGATTGCCTCTGAGTAGGCGATATGTGATGGAGTAAAGCTGGTGTTTTTTTGAGACGGTCTGCGTAGGGCATCTGTTTGAGGCCGGTAATCCTCTTTGTGAGGTATTTCTGCGGCCTTTCCAGTTGTTGTAGATGTCTTGTGAGATACATACCAAAAGGGGGATTGTACTCTATAATGGGTGTAATGAGTGACGAGTAGAGGGGAACAATGATCTGTTTTTTTCTGGATGAGAAACCTTTTGTGATGAGGTGTGCCACATAGAAGGAATTCCTGACTACTGTGGCAATGTGATTATCAAAGGAGAGATGACTGTCCACCTGTATCCCAAGGTCTCTTATCACACTTTCGGTGTTAAGTAGACTACCACCTATGTGGTAGCTCATGGGTACAGAGTTTTTACCAAAGGGGAAGACAATGTACTTTTTGGCATTGAGCTTGAGGCCATGGCTTTGACACCAGGCATCTGTCTCCAGGAGGCCCTTTTGTAGGATGTCCACATCATTAGGAGTTTTGATTATAGCTACTAGTTTGCAGTCATCTGCTAACTTCATTAGCCAAAGACCTTCTGTGTTACCCTGTACTTCAGAAAAGTAGATACCAAACAGGAGAAGACCGAGGACTGAACCCTGTGGTACTCCACTTGTCACTGGTCTGAAGTCAGATTTGGAGTCTGCTACTTTCACAGTGGGTTCTGTCAGTGAGCCAGTTGGCAACCCATCTTGTGACATAGGGATATATACCTAGTTTAGTGAATTTATCTATAATTCCAGAGTGGGGGATGGTGTCAAAAGCCTTGGCAAGATCTAGATAGGCTGTGTGAACCACCTTATCCTCGTCTATGGCTTTGGTGACTTCTTCAAAGAAGTCTATCAGGTTTAGGAGACATGATCTGCCTTTACAAACCTGAACTGGGTGGGGTCCAGAGTTTGGAGATTACCAATGTCTTTGTTTATAAGTTCCATGATGATACATTCCATGGCCTTGCAGACCAGGCTCATTAGGCTAATGGGACAGTAGTTCCTGGGGTCTGTGGTGGCTCCCTCTTTGTGGAGTGGGATAACCATCGCTGTGCGCCATTCAGCGGGCACAAAGCCTGAGGTGAGGCTATGATTGAACATGGTGCTTAGGTGGGGTGCCAGTTCATTCTGCAGTTCATGTAGAACGCAGCCTGAGATGTTGTCAGGTCCCATGGATGCTGTGTTCTTGGCTTTGGAGAGTGTGGTTTTTACCTGCGCAGCTGCGATTACAGGAACTTTGCATTCTTCCGGTATAGAAATGGGCCCTTTAGGGGGTGAGAGGGGGGTAAAGTTAGCACTGAACCTATCTGCCAGGATGTTGGCAATATCAGTTGGTTCTGTATATTTAGTGCCATTGTGCTGTAACTCAGAGCAGATCTCAGTGTTGCCATTGAGATTCTTGACATAGCTATAGAATGCTTTGTGGTTGTCTTTAAAATCAGTGGCGATTTTGTTTTCATAACTAGCTTTGGAGGATTTTATGAGGGATCTCAGCTTCTTACTGAGGCTGACCAGGGCGTTCCTCCAATCATGGGATTTTACTCTTTTTTTGCAACAGTTTCTTTCTTCTGTTGTAGAGTTTGTTTATGGCAGGGGACCACCAGATTGGCTTCCTTTTTTTGGAGGATAGCATCTTGGTTCTATTAGGGATAGCATGATCCATGCACTTGTATAAGTGCTTATAAAGTGCATTTGTGCGAGATTCAGCAGTCGTACCTCTATTGTCCATTTGCATGGGTGTCATAAAGTTTTCCACTTCTGTCTTAAGAAGCATGAAGTTGGCTTTGGAGAAATTTTTTACAGTGGTTTCTCTAATGGGGGGTGGGGGGTGTGGATGTCTAGGGTGATTAGCTTGTGGTCAGATCTGGCCAACAAGGAACTGACCTCTGGTCTGGAACACCAGTCGCCCATGTTGGTAATGACCAGGTCTAGGATATTGCTGCCCTCTTATAGGTTCATATGTTCATAGAAGATTACTAGGCTAACAGCTTAAGAGCCCTTACAAGCTTAGAAGTATAGCCCAATTTTACCCAATATGTGGTCCCTAGGGGCAAGAAGATGTCATGGTTTGGTCATACGCCTTGATTGCTATTTCTACTGAGTCTGTTCCTGTTTGTTGTTGTATTTGTTTTGTTTCTACTGTAAAAAAGCTTTCAGTTTTTTACTTTATTTAATTTTAGCATCTTATATTGATTTTTATTTTTAGTATTTTTAAATTATTATTCATTTAATCTATCTTCCTTCTATAAAAATTGTAATTCCTATGGTACGAGCCTGAGTATCAAAATTTCATGCAATGATCTGCACTTTTTCCTCTGTGTTGATTTGATGACAATAAAGTTTACTTTGACTTTGACTTTGATTATTTTACAGATTGCCTCTCTCCAAAAGGGACATAGGTGCTACCCCAGGTGTGAATTTGCGATTCCCCATACATTGATACAAATTGCATTTAAAGAGGACCAGGAAGGGCTCTGTTTAATATGAAAAGGAAGTCTGTTCCAAAGAAGGTGTAATGTCTGTAACACATATCTGTCTCTCCAGTATATTTGTTTGAGTTACTGACTAGGTTTAGATCCTTAGATTGGGAGAACCTCATGCTATTTGTCTTGTGGATGTGTTTCAGCTCCGTCAGGGCTGGATTTGTGAGTGCCTTGTAGGTTAAGCATAGGTCTTCCCTTAATAGTTGGTAGGAGACAGAGTAAAGGGAGAGGGTTTTTAGTCTATCCACATAGGAGATGTTGTTAATGCCTTGTATTTCTCTGGGGTTGCTCCAGCTGTTTTAAGTGCCTAGTGAATTACCTGCCAAATGGCGCACTGTACTCAATTATTGGTCTAATGAGGGCTGAGTACAGTGGGACTATAATTTCCTTGGATCTGGATGCCATACCTTTACTTATGACTTCCTCACCACTATGGACACATGGTAGTCAAAGTTCAGGCTACTGTCTACCTGTGTACCTAGATCTCTCACCTCTGAGTCTACTCTTAGGAGTGTGGTATCAATGTTGTAATCTGCAGTGGTCTTTGGTTTTCCAGGGGGTATGATAACCAAGTTTTTGCATTTAGTTTTATGCCATGGCTCTGGCACCAATCATTTGTCTGATTTAGACCCTTCTGAAGGATATCTACACCACTGGGGGATTCGATGATTGCCCCCAACTTGCAGTCATCGGCAAACTTTGTCATCTAGAGGCCTTCCACATTAGTTTTGACTTTAGAGAAGCATATTTTGAACATGAATAGATCTAGCACTGAACCCTGTGGGACATCACTATTAACTGGGCTCTTGCTGAATCTGGATTCACCCACTTTAACCACGAGTCCTGTCTGTGAGACAATTTGCTCTCCATCTGGGCACATAGGGATTTATGAACAGGAATAGATCTAGCACTGAGCCCTGTGGCACATCACTATTAACTGGGCTCTTGCTGAATCTGGATTCACCCACTTTAACCATGAGTCCTGTCTGTGAGCCAGTTTGCTCTCCATCTGGGCACATAGGGATTTATGCCCAGTTTTGTGAATTTATTTATAATATATGAGTGTGGGATTGTGTTAAATGCCTTGGCCAAGTCAAGGTAGTTGGTATGCACTGTCTTACTCCTCATCCATGGCCCTAGTGACTTTTTTTAAAAAGTCCACCAGATTTGGTAGCATGACTTGCCCTTGACAAAGCTGAATTGGGTTGGGTCCAATACTCGGAGGTTTCCTATGTCATTGTTTATCTGGTCCTTGATTATTCTTTCCATGGCCTTACATATAAGACTAGTCAAACTTATGGGACTGTAATTACCCAAGTCTGTTGATGGTCCCCCTTTGTGCAGAGAGATGACTGTTGCTGTCTTCCACTCTATCTGGTCAATGCTAGTCCAGAGGCTATGGTTAAACAAAGATCCCAATGGCCTGACTGGCCCTGATTTAAGCTTTTTAAGAGGCAACATGGTATATTGTCAAGTGCCATTGAAGCCATATTTTTAGCTTTAGCTAGCACAGTGGCAACCTGTTCTTTAGTGATAATTGGTGGAGGAGTGGTGGAGGGTATTTCTTGGGGGAGAACTGGGGGTGATGGGGAGGTGAAATTTGAGCTGCATTCATCAGCCAGCAGATTCACTATATCTTCTGTCTGAGTATAGGTGATGTTCTTCACAACTAATCCCACACATTGTTGGCTGTTGCCTTGAGATCTTTCTAAAGTAAAGACATCAGCAGTGTGAAGATAGCTGTTACCTGCATGTCCTGAGTTAGGTTAGTGTAAGGCCCTGTTATTATCTGACATCTGACTCTAGCCACACCCTAACCAGTCTTACTTAGTGTTTTGATAGCTGACCATCTCCTGCTTGCCTCTGCTTAATTTAGACTGAGCAACAATTTACATCTTATGCCGATGGGTTTGGATTCTTTTTTTTAACCAATTTCTGTTGTTGATTACTTCCTGTCCCTTGAGCCTGAAAACGGCCCCTTTGGATCCGTGTTTGACCCCAGTTAACAAATCCAAATAACATAATATAAAGCAGCGAAGCATCGGGAATCTGCTTTGTCATAATTGTGAAAATATTACTTTAGACAGGGAAGGTGGTACATGATGCAGCTCTCAACTGCAAGATTTTCACAGAATGTCCAGATTTTTGTCTATTAGTTTTGGTCTGTTCCTCATAAAATGTATGGTTTGCTGGCAAATCACTATGGATTGAAGTCACTAAATAATGACATACATTTGGGTTTCAGACTTAATATCTTTCAGGAAATAAATGCTAACACAAATCATGTTACTCTAGCAACTTTCTAAGTTTATAAGAGCAATATTTAAAAATCTGTCAGTATTTTTAAGCACTTGTTTCCCCCATTATTTTAGACTTTGTCCAGATTTCTTGCACTAAAAGGTTGAGAGACTTTGCATTCCCCTTACAAGGCATTACTGCAGAGTGCAGCATCGGGCTGTACTGTATACTTAAGCTAATTGTGAAGCAAGGCAGAGAGAAGGCACAAGGAAATCTTTGTGCAGTGAGAGTACCATGAATAGTGTTAGGAAAGGGAAAACAGCCATATTCTGCAAAGCAGTCATAGTACAGAATATGCAACGCACGACACTTCTTTTTGTTTCCCATGATGGAAAGCAGCGGTGATGAGGTCTTGAGAAGTGTTAGGCCTCTGCTCATGCACTTTGCAGCAAAGTAACCTCAGCATTCCTCCTGGAATAGGAGTTATTTTATCTGCCTGTTTGCAAGCTCAGTTTGTAAGCATATGATGGAAAATTTCTGGGATTCCGCCAGAAACTTGAAAACCATCTGGATTCAGTTTTCTGATGAGGTCATGGCTAATTTTCTGGTTCTAGCTGGAAATGTCTAGCTTTACTACATTCCTGTTTGGCTGCATTTCTCAATGAATTCTGCATCGTATGGTTGGATTTCTATACTCATTTCATTTTCTGTGTAAATGCCTCTGCTTGCTTGTAGGTTAAAGTTCATCGGTACTGAAAGAGTTAACTGATTATATAACTTCCATAAGGCAGTGTTATGACACTAAGTTTGGATGTGTAAATGCGTAATACTTTCCCTTTTAGTTTTTTTTTTTTTTTAGGGGGAGACATTAGTCATCATTGTGAAACATTGTCACTACTCTCTCTCTCTCTCTTGTCATTTTTGCTATGTATTCTATGGAGAAGACATAACTGTAGTCTAGGGCTAGATCCTAGTGTAACTTATTTCTCAGAATAATTTCCTTGGGGATAGCAGAGCTGGACCAAGGTCAAATGAGACCCTAGGCAGGATAATGGACAAGACCCCGCAGCCATTCCAGTGTCCTATTGCTTGGCTGTCTCTCTTCAATAACCATAACAAAGGGTCTATATCAGAACATAAAATTATTACATTTGTGAACGCTCTAAAGAGCGAAAATGCCGACCCTCAAACTCGTTATTGTGGGGCCCCCCCCACACCCCCTGCTAAATATATATTCCAACTCTGAGATCACACTACAGTGAGGAAAGGGCAAATATTCCAATCTTTACTGTACTGCGATCTCAAAAAAAACACTTTGAGGTCTGCCGTTTTCATTCTTTAGAGCGTTTGTGATTTTAATCATTCTATGTTTTGATATAAACCCTAAAAAATATTTAGGCTTGTCTGTGTGCATCCTATTTTCTTATTTTCTTTTACAATGATTATAAATATTTGGATTTAATTTAAAACTTTTTTTTTTTCAAATTTTATAGCACAAACACTCATGGGCATTTGCTAAACAAAACAGTGTCACATTGAAAACAAACTTTGCATGAGCAGCAGTACTTTTTTCTCCCATTGAAACTCACATTCATTGAAAATGTGTCAAAACTCACATTCACTGAAAATGCATCATGGCATTGGTTGATTAAGTGTACCTTGGGCCCTTTTCTGTCATCACACAATGGGCCCCTGCACATATTCCTAGGACTAGGCAAAAATGCATTTGTTCTTTGATTCATCTTCCTGATTGTATTAAATGATACTCCTTGTCTAATACAGCAACATTTGACTGTTTTAAATTTGTAGTTTTGAGCATTTTTCTAGTAAGCAGTGAAACAGAATGTATGAAACAGTAATGACAAAACTACCAATTTCAGAACATTTCAACAATAAAATGCCACTCAGACTGCAGGCATTATAATCCACCACTATCAGTCAATATGAACAAGCTGTGCAAAAGTCAAAATCATCTGAATAATAGTACCTTAAAGACAACTATTACTAATGAGAGGTTGTTGTTGGCAAACAACTTTGCATTTCAATGCTTCATCCGCAACTGTAGTGTCTGCTGCCCTTGAAACATAAATTGTCTATGTTACATTAAAAATTGGTGTGCTGGTCATATTACCATGACATTTCCTGAACTAAATTAACTATGCAATAGGGAATGGCTGGCAAACAATGACAGCAGATTCATGGATATTAGACAACAAAAGCATACCCAAACAAAAGAGACCTCTGAGGCATAAATGCACATGAACGCCACTGCCCACCACACCACACACCATACATAGTGCACGCACCTGTGTCTCACAGCCACTAAGGCCTAAATATAAACCCAACATATTAGTCATAGGAGACTCCATTGTGAGACACACAGATGTGCCCCTCACCAGGCAGGATAAGGAGAAAGTCATGGTTAGCTGTTTGTCGGGTGCCAGAATCTGTCATATCACCAATGCACTCAAGTCTCTCAACAGGTACTGTTATGACTCTGTCATAGTCCATGTTGGAGTGAATGACTTGAGATGTACCTCCCTGGACTATATGAAGAGAGACATGATCAAGCTCACTGAATATGTGTCCCAGGCAGGTATGCTCCTAGCCTTAAGCAGCATTCTACTGTCACCCAGAATGATGCCTCAATACAAACAGAAAATGATTGACTTTAACAATTGGCTTAGTTTCTGGTGTCATTCCAAGGGGATCCAGTACCCGACAGCCTGGGATGACATGACTGACAAACCACGATGCTTTGCTGTCTGCCTCCCTTGGGCTTCAGCTCCTGGAAAAGGCTCTTGCCTCCCCCATAGTGCCTTTTTAGGCAATGCCATGAAGTGAAAACTGCCAACATGAAAATTTCATCAAAACGTAAATTAAAGGTCGTGCTGCTAAACGCTAGGAGTCTAAACATGAAACTGCACTCATTGCAAACATTCTTAACCCTGGAATAAGCTGACATTTGTGCAGTCACAGAAACGTGGCTCAAAGCTGCGGAGAGCACCCCAGCCATACCAGGGTGCTCATCCTATCATTCATTCGGACCCCAAACCATGGGCATCAAAACAAAAGGAAGTGGAGTTGCAATATATATATAAAAGACATACACACCTCTAGGCTGGTCAAATACTATGATGCACAGGAAACACTCCAGGTACAGTTAACAATTGACAAGACCCCTATTCAAATCATAGCTGGCTATAGGCCTCCGACTTTGCTTCAAGATGCCCACTCCCCCTATCTGGACCTCTTCAAATCTATGAAGATTCAACCCTTTACCCTGAACCTGGGCAACTTTAACTATCCAACCGTAGATTGGAAGAAATACTCAACACACTGTTCAAACGCAGCCTTTCCACAGGCTATGTACCCATAGAGTGGCGCACAGCAGCGGTTATTCCGCTCCACAAAGATGGAGCCACAACAGACCCTGAGAACTATCACCCTATAAGCCTGACTAGCTTGGTCTGCAAGGCTATGGAGCACATCATCATGGAACTCATTAACAGAGACACTTGGAACCACCAAACACTGGACCCTACCCAGTTCGGCTTTGTTAAGAGCAGATCATGCCTCCTAAAACCTGGTGAACTTCTTTGAGACAGTTACCAAGGCTATAGATGAGGGAAAGGTGGTACACACTGCCTACCTAGACCTCGCAAAGGCCTTTGACACCATTCCCCATTCTGGTATTATAGACAAGCTCACCAGCCTGAACATAACCCCCTATGTCACAAGATGGGTTGCCAACTGGCTCACGGACAGAACCCACATGGTGAGAGTTGTGGGAGCTAGGTCCAACTCTAAACCGGTTACAAGTGGCATTCCCCAGGGCTCAGTCATAGGACCCCTCCTGTTCGGCATATACTTCTCAGAGGTACAGGCAAGCATAGGAGGACTATGGCTGACCAAGTTCACAGATGACTGCAAACTAGGGGCTATAATTGACTCTCCGGCTGACACAGACATCTTCCAAAAGGGTTTCACTGAGATGGATACCTGGTGTCAAAATCATGGCCTCAATCTAAATGCCAAAAAGTGCATAGTCATTTCCTTTGGAAAAAACAAAGTACCCACAAACTACACATAGGTGGTAGTCCCCTAAATACGGAAGACATAATAAGGGATCTGGGGACCCAAGTAGATAGTAATCTCTACTTTGATAATCACATTACCAAAGTGGTTAGAAAATCCTTCTATGTAACCCACTTAATCACAAAAGGGTTCACATACAGATCAAAAGAGGTCATTGTGCCCCTCTACTCATCACTCATCACTCATCAGACCCATCATAGAGTACAATGCCCCATTTGGGATGTACCTTACAAGACACCTGCAACAGCTGGAAAGACTACAGAAATATCTCACCAAGAGGATCACTGGCCTCAAACAGATGCCCTATGCAGCTCGACTGAAGAAACTCCAGCTGTACTATGTTGCATACCACCTACTCAGAGGTGATCTCTGCCTGACATACAAGGCCATGTCGTCTGTCGAGCCACATGCTCTTGGGATCTAAACCTCACCACAACAATAAATAGGACATGCTGGAGGGATACATTCCTGTCCCAGTGACTTCCCATGCTTTGGAACAAGATTTCAATCTACATTAGGCAGAGCTCCTCGCTAACACTCTTCAAGAGAAACCTTGACGAGTGGATGGGAAACAGAAAGTTTACCCTGGGATCACTTCAGCGGATCTGCTGGACAGAGGCACAGGGAACTAATCTAAGAGGGTAGAGAAAGCCAACACATTCTGGCTATGCTTATAAATGCCTTCGGGAAGATAACCTAGTACTTACCTATGAACCTATGAACTCATGCCAAAACACAAATGCTCATAGATTCCTTGATTTCATCAATGTGAATGCCTTGGACCAGTTGGTTGACACCCTCACAAGAGGTGAAAATATCTTGGACTTGGTATTAACCAACATGAGTAGCCACTGCAGCATCCCTACAGTGTTATCATCCCTGGTAAGATCCAACCACAAAGCAGTCACTTTCAAATCACCATCTCCCGACTCTCCCCTAGCTAGGGTCAAACAAAAAAACTTCTCCAAAGCTGATTACAACCTCCTGAGGGAAGGTTTTAACAGCTTCACAGCCCCATCCCCCTCTATAGGAACAGGCACATATGTCCAAACCTACACAAAAGTACTATATGAGCATTTATATAGCTGCATGGAATCAGGAGTACCAGACAGAATATAATCCTCCTCCTCAAGGAAGAGTAAACCTGTCTGGTGGACATCTACAATAAATAAACTCTATAATAAAAGTAAAAAATTGCTGTCCAGGACCAAGAATGAGCAGATGCCTAATTGGAAGCAACCTCTCTTTAGCCTGAACAAGCAAATAAGAGCACTAGTGAAATCCTCTAAAGCAAACTTTGAGTCCAAACTGGCCACATCTACTAAAGGCAATCATAAGGCCTTCTTCACATATGTCCGCAGTCTCAAGGGAAGCACCCAGATCTGCTCAGAACTGGTGGTCAAGGACACCACATACACAAATGCTGTAGATATAGCTAAACTGCTGGCAGACAGGCTCAGTGAAAACTTCACTCCTTTATCCCCCCATCAGTAAAATAGGACATCCCAGGTACCTGCCCCCCTCTCCTTATCTCTAAGGAGGAAGTCATCACTGCCCTCTGTAAGGCATAAAATACAGCCTCCATGGGACCCGATAAAATCCTAGGCTGCATCCTACATGAACTCAGGCAGGAACTTGCAGCACCATTAGGCACCCTATTCAACCAAAGCCTGAGTACCGGCTTCATCCCAGCCGAGTGAAGGACAGCTACTGTCATCCTCTTGCACAAAGGTGGAGCGTCCACTGATCCAGGAAATTATACACCCATCAGGTGAACTAGCCTGATCTGCAAGGCCATGTAGTGGATTATCATGGACATCATTAACAAGGACATTGGCAACCTCCAGACACTTGATCCCACACAGTTTGGTTTTGTCAACGGGAGGTCATGCCTGTTAAATTTGGTCGACTTCTTTGAGACAGTCACCAAGGCCATAGACGAGGGAAAGATGGTGCACACTGCCTACCTTGACCTGGTCAAAGCCTTTGATAATATTCCTCACTCAGGTATAATAGATAAACTCTTTCAACTAGGCATAAACCCATATGTTACCAGATGGGTTGCAAACTGGCTCACTGATAGAATCCACCTAGTCAAAATATGGGTAGCCACTACAAGCAGTAGACCCGTAACAAGCAGTGTACCCCTTTGATCAGTCTTGGGGCCTATGCTGTTTGGGATATACATCACGGAGGTGCAGGCCAAATCTAGTGGGCTATGGCTGACCAAGTTTGCAGATGGGTGCTGTCATCAATTCCCTGAGTGATGAGGACATCCTCCAAGAGGGTTGCACCTAAACAAATGACTGGTGCTAGAAACATGGCCTCAAACGGAATGTCAAAAAATGCATCATCATCCCTTTTGGAGAGAGTAATATCCTACAAATTATCACATTGATAATAAGGTACTAAGCATGTAATCAGTGGTGAGGGACTTGGGCACCCAGGTTAATAACAATCTGACTTTTGACCACCATATTGTCTCTGTTGTACAGAAAGCTTTCTACATGGCCCACCTCATTGGTAAGGGTATCTCATCCAGGGACAAGGTGGTCATAACATCCCTGTATTCTTCCCTTATAAGACCCATTATTGAGTACAATGCCCCTTTTGGCATGTACCTCACAAAGCACGTGCAGCAGCTGGAGAGATCACAGAGGTTCCTCACCCGGAGAATCCAGGGCCTTAAACATCTGTCCTACACATATAGGCTAAAAGCCCTGTCCCTCTACTCATTCTCCTACAGACTCTTCAAAGGTGACCTCTGTCTGGCATACAAAGCAATCTCAGATTCCGCCCTCATGGGACTGCTGCATATCTGCAAATCAAGCTCCACTTGAGTAATCCACATGTGTGACCTCAACTTTGTCTGTGACATCAATAGGACTTGGCAGAACAAATTTGTGTCCCAGAGACTCCCCCTTTTGTGGAATAGACTCCCTCTCCACATAAAGCAGAGTACCTCATTAACCCTTTTAAGTGCAATCTGGATAACTGGATGGGGAACAGAAAATACACCCCTGGGATTCCACCTGTTTCCCTGCTGGACAGTGGCATAGAGTGCTGACTTGTTGAAACATGGGCTGAATGCTTGGTTAGGCTTGTAAGGGCCTCAGGGCCAATAGTCTAGTAACTTCCTATCATCCTATGATCCCATGTAGTCCAGGAGACTATTAAGGAGCCTAGCCAAAATTCCCAATTGCTCCAAAGCACCATCTGGTTAATTTAGGCGGCTTACTCAATGTCACACAGTAGGCAAATTAAGGTAGAGAGATCCAAACCCTGCACCCTTGCCAAAAGAGGCAGCTCATTAACAAGTTGTAGCTTTAGTAATCTGTGCTAAATGCCAGAGTAACAGTTTTTAACTAAATTCTGAAATCCTTTACAGTCTGATATTATGGGTAAGACAGCACCACAGTAATATGCAACAATGACTACATAATGGATGCTGGAAATCAGATGGCTCTGATTATTACTCCAAATAATGCAGACTATATGACCTGCCAATTGCCAACCCATTGACAGTTACTGAAGGCTTTAAAGAAGGTACTGCACAAATATATTATTAAAATGCAACATGTTTCAATGATATCATATGATTCAGGCCTGTTAATGCATTCATTCACTCTCTAGTGCAATTCATTTATTTTATTTGTATTTGTTTTCCAGGGTAGAACACTGATCTCTGTGGACCTTTTTTAGACTCAGCCTGGGAGCAGTGTCTGGTCAGTAAAGCAAAACAATTGAAGACAATATACATGCAGCAGCATCTTTTGTTTAACTCCATCAGCTTACAATAATTAGTAATATTTCTAAATAAAGCATACTACTGTTTTGGGAGTGGGGCTTACCTGCTTGCATTACACCTACACCTCATTTTTGTTCTCCCTATATTTTCCCTGTTATCAAAACTAACTATGCCATCTGACATCACTCAGTACAGGTCTGACCTACTTGAAAGGCTAATAATGCTGTATTGCTGAAGCATAACCTTCAGAGTCAACAGACAAGGATTGTATATAAATGGGGCCCTATGCTTGGTAATGAATTATGTGCCTGCCACCAGACATACCAATATCTCACTACTTGACATTTTCTCCCCAGTTTCCATAAACACTGTTCAAACCTGTCATTGCCCATACTATGTTCTTATCAGTTATCACAGAAATTTTGATTTCATTTAAATTTTTATTTCAAAATTTACAGAAAAAAACACTGAAAGCTATTTTCAAAACACCCTCACATTAAAAACAGACTTAGCACGAGAAACAGTTAACTTATTTAAACTTACATTTAAAGAAAATGCATCTGGGAACCCATTAAACTACAAGAGACATGCTGGGATTCATAATCAAGTAGACTATACTGAAGCATTAATTATCAGCTAAGTGAAAGATGTGAGAATTCACAAGACAAACATGCAATACATTTGATAGCCTAGGACAGCCAACTGGGCACACGTATCCCCTTTTCAGAAACATTCCAGGAGTACTGCTTGGTAAAGTAACTTATTTAGAGTTGCACAGAAGATAAAGGCTGAGGGATTAAAATCTTATACTCCAAGAAGCAGCTCTTTTATAGTTCATAGCCTTACTCATCTATACTAAGTGCTAAACAAACTGCTGTAGCCCAAACACAGTACATTTCACACCTGTCTGTCTTCAAAAACAGGCTAAATTAAAAATGTATCCATACTTAAAATATTAACTTTAAAGTTATAGACTTCATGTTGTCGAGTTTTTAATAGCTAAATAATAAACACACTTTCAACAAAACAAGGAAACCAAAGATTATGACTTATATGGTAATGCTCCTATTTACTACAACCAATGTCCTTCTTTTCCACCATGATTATTTTGGTTCATAGGTAATTAATAGGTTTGATATCCAGGGGACCATTTAAGAGCCTAACCCAAAGTTCCAGTTGTCCCAAAGTACTGTCTGGTTAAGTGACTTGCTTAAGAACAGGGCAAAATCAGAGATGTTCGGCAAAACTGGAGACAGATACGAGAATGCTAGCCTAAATCACTTAACATGCTGACAGAGTAACAAGTTTTATTTGTATCAAGTTGTATTTTATTTGTTTTATTTTTTTATTTTATCCTTTGTTAACCAGGTTAGTCCAACTAAGATAATGACCTCTTTTTAGGGGAGACTAAAGGTGGTATTTATACTATTAGGAGAAATTTGGCCAGGACATTAGGGAACTTCCCCTTCTCACGATCTGTACTTGTGGCTTGTTTGGAATTGGAGTCGGTGAAAGAAAAATATATTGTTACAACCCTCCAATCAGGAGGGTTGCAGGATAATTTATTGGATGACTTAATTAACCAGAGTGAGCCAGAAATTAAGTGTCGTGGGGAGAAATAATGGAGAAAATACAGGGAGATGAATCAGAAGTTACTTTGAAAGGGGACAGCATTCACATGACGAAAACATATGCTCAGACTGTCATGACTAGTTAAGGGGTACAGAAAGAAAAGAAAAAGAAGATACTTCAAAAAGAAAACATGGTGAGAGTACAAAGTAAAAGAAGTCAGGAGTTGGACAGGTATGAGGTATGGGACACTATAATATTACCTTTGGGTGAGAAAACACAAGAGGTAAGAGCTGTTATTCTTATAAATAAAGAGACATTGAGTGACATTTTTTCAAGACTACACAAGGCATGAAAAAGTTATGTGATTATGAAAGGAGACAGAATGATTATCTATGAAATAAATATGGGGTAAAAGTATGTTTTCTAGAGACAAAAATGAAAATACATACACAGTTTTGAACAGAGATGGAAAGAAAGACTATAAAAGGACATTTAAAAAAATATATATGTAAAGAAATGGACATTTTAAAAGTCTTTGATAACAGGGATTTATGGACGGGGGTGGGGTTGTAATGTTGTTTTAAAAATGGAAATGGTTAAAATTGTGTACATTCCAGCTATTATAAACAAAGGAAATAAGGGTGTTGTAAAATATTGGGGATGACCAAAAACCTGTCTATTTTTTTGTGGGAAAGAAGGGCATTTAGTAAACAATTGTGATAAGGGATGGGAATGTTATATATGTGGGAAAATAGAGTGTGATACAAAAATGTGAACTTGAATGTTATAAATGTAAAAGAAATGGACATACATGGATGGACTATAAAGAAAAAGTGAATTAAACAAATATTGAAAACAATGGAAATGATAAAGAACACATTTTTCATGACTTAGAAATAGAAACAGATGAAACTTTATAAAAAGAAATGGAGATAGCAAAAGAAAATATGAAGAAAAGGAAATAGGTATAGAATTGGAAGTTAGTAATGAAGAAAATATAAGTTGGAAAGTAGTAACAGGAAAAATTATATTGGTAAAAGAGTAAAGGACAGAAAAAGGAAATCTAAAGGCATTAATATAAGAGAAAAGAAGAAAGGAGTGGATGACAATTATTACATTAAAAAAAGACAAAATAGTATAAGGAGAAAATGATATTCTTGAAATTAAGGAAAAGAGAAAGGAATAATTTAAGTATTATTTCAGTTAATGTAAACAGTACGAAATATGTAACAATAAGGATATGGATTTTAGAATGGTGTAGTAAATGTGATGTAGATATAATTGCCTTGGAAGATATAAGATTTTTAATATATGAACAAAGAACACAAACAGAAAAAAAAATATGGGATGGAGAGATAGTATGCAATCTGGGAAATGAGTAGTGTTCAGGAATAGCAGTATTATGTAAAAGAGTAATGAAGATCTTAGATGTTGTGTTGGTCAGCATATGAAGACTAACAATTGTGCATTTAAAATGGCAAGGGAAGGTATATAGAATTATAGCTGCATGTGCTTACATTATATGTAAAGAAAGGAAAAACTTAGTTCAATGAATGTTAGATTATGTAGTAGTAAATATAAATATTCTACTAACAGGAGATTTTAACTGTGATTTAAGGGTAATTAAAAAGAGGAAGAGATGCAAGAAAGATGATAGAAGTTATAAAATGTGAGAAATTGGTGATATGGAATAGAAAAGTATGGACATATAGAAGAGGGACCCTAAAATATGACATTGATTATTTTATAATATTTGAAGAAATACATAGAGGGAGAAGCTATTGTAACAGCATTTACAGATTACTTAGCAATATAGTTGAGAATAAATATAATAAAGACTATATTAGAATGAGAAATGGTATAAATAGAATAAATGAAAAAGGAAAGGAATTAATTATACCATTATGGAAGAATCATATTACTATGAAGGCATTTATGATAGTTGGTCAGAATGGTGGATTATTTTTAAAAGAAAATATGAAATGAGTTATTTTACAATGGCAGAGCAAAATAAAAAAGGAAGAAAAACAGGGATACATCAAAACATATAAAGACGGATTTGAGAATTTGGAAAACTATGACAGAGAATACTACAATAAAGAGAAAGAAGTTTATAAAAGAATTTATAAAAAAATAAAAAAATTGTTATGTAAACAAAAATAATTTTTACAAGGTATAAAGGAAGAAGTATCAGTATATTTAAGCAAAATAGTGAAAACAGTAGTGTGCTGAGAGAAATAAAAGATAAGAGAAATGTAAAGAAAAGTCCTCATGAAACTATGGAAATCGTGGTAAGTTATGTGGAAGAAATGCTTAGAAGGAAAAGGGAGATTGTACAAAAAATATGGGAAGTAAAAACAATTCTCAGAACACGTTAATAAGGAAGTTGAATAAGAGATGACTCTGTATGAATTAGATATTGTGTTTAAAGCAGTTAAACATTGAATCGGCAGTGGGTTCAGATGGAATTGCATTTGAAATGTATAAAAATTTAGGAGAATGACAAACAAAACTAGGCAGCAACACTCCACTTTGTAACTGGATTCTTGACTTTCTCACAGACAGACCTCAGAAAGTGTGCATAGGAAATAACTCCTCAGATAGCATCACTCTTAACACTGGAGTCCCACAAGGATATGCACTAAGTCCCTTGCTGTTCACCCTGTTAACACATGATTGTACAGCCAGGTACAATACAAATCACATCATCAAGTTTGCTGATGACACAACAGTGGTGGCCCTCATCAGTAATGACAATGAAACAACGTATAGAGATGAGGTGGAATAACAGATTGCCTGGTGTGGAAATAACAACTAAGCTCTAAACGTGAACAAGACAAAAGAGATAATTGTGGACTACAGGAAAAATTGCATGGAACATTCTCCCCTCGCCATCAATGGGAAAACAGTGGAAAGAGTAAGAAGCACAAAGTTTCTGGGAATGCACATCGATGAGGACTTGTCTTGGAACACAAATACAAATCATATAGTCAAGAAAGTGCAACAGAGATTGCACTTTTTAAGAAGGCTGAGGAGAGCAACTCTCCCATTGACAGTTCTCACTACCTTCTACAGAGTTACTATAGAAAGTATCCTGACAAACAACCTCATAGTATGGTTTGGAGGCTGTTCTACTTCTGACCACAAATCCCTCCAGAGTGTGGTGAAGACAGCTGAAAGGATCATTAGACCACCTTACCACCTATCCATGACTTGTACTTATCCAGATGTCTCAGCACAGCCAGAGGAATAATTAAAGACTGCACTCACCCTGCTTACAGACTGTTCCTGCATCTATCATCCAGAAAGTCCTTCTGATGCATATGTTGCACAACTACGAGATTCAGGAACAGCTTCTTTCCTGACGTCATCAGGCTGCTGAACTCTAGTAACCACTACACTCCATGATGGCCACCTGGATCAGTAGAAACTGTATCAAATTGTGCATTAACCTGGTTACCAGTCTAATCTAATACTTAGTGCTATATTCACCATGACTGTAACTTATAGGCCATCAAGGACAATAGCAATGCAGTAAAATAATTCTTCTTTCAGTGCAATACATGTTGCGAATTAGTAAATTAACCATAGTGCAATACACTAAGGTCCATAGTGCAATACTCTAATGTTCACAATGCAATACTCAGATATCACTTTCTATGCAAGGATCAATGCAATGTCTTAACCAAGTACCTGTGCAATACTAAAGTCTCATGCAAGTAAGTGTTCACTTTGAAAAGTGTTAAAATGTATTTCTAATTATCTGCAATATTAGTCTGTCTACCTGCATGTCCCTGATGTAATACCTAGGTGTTATATGTGTAAATGACTGTGAAAATAGTCCATGGGCCAGATTCACTAAAGCCTACACTATGTGTACACTAAGTGTACATTATTTATTCACTAAAATTCGTATCACATTTTTTGTGCTTTCTAGTCGCTCAGAAAGATTACATTAAGTGTACATGTAGTCTACACTTTGTGGTAACCTTTATGAATCCCTGTCAATATTTAAAGCTGCAAGAATATCAGTAGAAAAACTAAAATGAGGAGGTTGAAGGTGTGTGTTATGTCTGTGTTATCTGTTCCTCAGAACAGTGTACACTTAGTGTAAGCTTTATTGAGTGTGGCCCTATATGTTGTCTGCACATTGAGTCCAGAGACACGGAATTTAGTTTAGCTTTTGCACATGTGTGATTTCTAAATGACAATAAGGTTACTTTGACTTTCACTTTGAAAAGTATTTGTTATATGTGTTTTTAACAAGTGGTTAAATGAAGGTTTACATCATAAGTAACTATATATTTAAGTATAAAATTTGATATGGAAAAGGGGAGAAAAAGAAGGTATAAAGAATTGGAGACCAATAGTGTTACATAACACAGACTGTAAGATATTTATGAAAATAATACAGAAAAATTGAGAATAAGATGAAATATATAATGGAGGAACATGCATATTGAATGAAAGGAAAAAGGTGTCAAGAATTATTAACAATAGAAAGAGAAATTGTGGGTGATATCTTAAACAGAGGAGGGGACATAAAACATATGGTAGATAGTATTATCAAAGCTTTTGATTCAATACAACATGATATGCTGTGTGAAATAATGTAGAAGTACAATGTTAATAAAATTAAGCAAATGTGTATGACAGTGCATAGCAATAACAAAGAAGAATTTTAGTGAATGGATGGTTAAGTAAATAAATAGAGATGAGTAATGGTATGAGAGAAAGGTGCCCTATGAGTAGTATTTTATTTGCTTTAGTTATGAATATGGTAGTTAGTGTGGTTTATTGTGATAAATGAAGAATGCAAATGTGTTAATCAAACAGGATTGAAATTCCAGTTGTAATGACATATGCAGATGATATTATTGTAACTGCTAAAAATAAAGAATGGATGAGAGAAGCTATATTTTATTTAGTTGATTGTTTGAAAGAAATAGGTATGTCTTTAAATAAAAATAAAAGTAAAGGAATTTGTGATACAATGAAAAAAGCAGGTAAACAATCCTCAGTGAAAGGACTCTCAGTATTAGGAATACATTTTTATAAAGAAAAGAATAGAACACAATGGAAAAAAGTATTAAAGGAATTGAATGAAATCTGTGTTTTATGGAAAACATATAGACTGGCCTATAAGAAGAAGAATGTAAATTTTGTCAATTCAGTGTTAATAGGCAAAATAGCATAGTTATCTAGTTTGGTTATGATTCCAACAATATATGAGAAGCAATTGTTAGAAATATTTTTTATTTATATGGAGTTCTAGATTAAATCCAGTTAAAATGTGCATATTGCACATGAACAAGGAAGAAGGAGGATTAAGAATGAAAAATCCAGACGTGTATATAGCATCATTAAATTTGTATAAGGTTTTGAAATGGATAAAAAAATGAGCGTTTAGTAACAATATTATTTAAATATAAGCATGAATAATTTTGGGAAGCAATAAGAAGAAATAAAAGAATAAATAAAAAAATTATAGATAAATAAAAATAAAAGAATAACAAAATGGTGCAATAAAGAAATATAGAGGTATGAACAAGATATAAAAATGTAGAAAATAAAGATTGATTAAATAATAGAAGACTGAAAAACATGGTACGAAAATATTTTGAGACAATATTATTGTATTAATCCATGGAGAACTGTACCAGAGAAAAAGATTAAAGTAGTAAAAGAAAGAAATGGTGCATAAGCAATAACGTAGAATCTCAATATTTTATGGAGTTTGGGAAAAATACCAGTAAAAGCTAAAATGCCACATTAAAAAGTGAAAAATAGTTTTGTATTGTGGTGAAGAAGAAACCAGAGAACATCTATTTCTGAAATATGAGAGTAAAAATTTGTGGGATAAATTTTGCAGAGAATTATTTCAGGGGTTTCAAGAACAGTAATAGCATAATATGGATATGATTGAATATGGATATTATAAAAATAGAAGTAAAGAATCAAAAATAAATTTGGATAAAAAGAGTTTTATGCAATATGGGTATTATGAAATGATAGAATAAATTAAATCATGTTTAATAGGACATGGATAGTATCAATAATATTAAGAAAAAACAGATTATGGAAAAAGGAGTGGGGGTCTAAATAAGTATGTACACAAGAATAACAGGCAATGTACAGAAGAACAGAAATGAAATGATTCAAATAATAGTACAATTTTGTAAATATGTACATTTTTAAGAATGTAAAAATACAAATATGTAAATAATGTATTATGTAACAAAGATGCAAATAAAAGACCCCTACTCTTTTTAAAAGGTGTTGTGGAATCTTTTAATCATCTGAGCTACCACCAACTCAAGCAGATGGGTCTCAGTTTAATGTCTCATCCAAATAGGTTCATAGGTTCATAGGTTCATACTAGGCTATCTGCCCGAGGGCATTTATAAGCCTAGCCCATAGTTTTGTGGCTTACGCCACCCCTTTAGTTTGGAGAAACTATGCCCATTATTTTGCTGTGCCTCTGTTGAGCAGTGACACTGAGGTAACCCCTGGGGTGTATCTGCGATCTCCCATCCATTGGTCAAGATTCCTCTTGAACAAGGCCAGCGAGGTGCTCTGCCTCACATAAACCGGGATTTTGTTCCACAGCATAGGGAGTCTTTGGGTGATGAATCTATCCCTCCAGCACGTCCTATTAATAACCGTGTCGAGGTTCAAGTCTCCGCCTTGTGGCTCTGAGGGATCTAGATTTTTGAGATGAAGCATGTTCATCAAATCTGGGTTTGACATGGCCTTGTATGTCAGGCATAGGTCACCTCTGAGCAAGCGGTAAGCAACTGAATATAACTGGAGTTCTTTCAGTCGGGCAGCATAAGACAGATTTTTGAGACCCTTTATCCTTTTGGTGAGGAACTTTTGTGGCCTCTCCAGCTGCTGCAAGTGTCGGGTCAGATACACTCCGAATGGGGCATTGTACTCGATCATTGGTCTGATGAGTGATGAGTATAGGGAGACTATGACTTCCCTTGATCTAGATGTGAATCCCTTCATGATAAGGTGGGCAATGTAGAAGGTCTTCCTAACTACTTTAGCAATATGAGTGTCGATTGAAAGGCTACTGTCAACCTGGGTTCCCAGGTCCCTAATAACTTCTTCTGTGTTCAGGGGATTGCCACCTATATGGTAGCTAGGGGTAACCTTATTTTTCCCGAAGGGTATGACTATGCATTTCTTGGCATTTAACTTTAGGCCATGGCTCTGGCACCAGTTATCCGTTTCTGTGAGACCCTTCTGAAGGATATCTGTGTCGGATGTGTTTTCCACTACGGCGCCCAGTTTGCAGTCATCTGCAAACTTTGTCAGCCATAACCCTCCTGTGTTTGCTTGTACTTCAGAAAAGTAGATGCCAAACAAGAGTGGGCCCAGGACTGAGCCCTGTGGGACACCACTTGTGACAGGCTTTGAATCTGACATGGCGCCAGCAACTCTGACCCTGTGAGTTCTGTCACTCAGCCAGTTTGCAACCCATCTTGTAATGTATGGGTTTACATTTAAGTTGATGAGTTTTTCAATGATACCCGAGTGAGGTATTGTATCAAAAGCCTTCGCCAGGTCTAGGTAGGCTGTATGGACTGCCTTTCCCTCGTCAATGGCCTTGGTGACTGTTTGGAAAAAGTCAACCAAGTTTAGAAGGCATGATCTGCCTTTGACAAAGCCAAACTGGGTTGGATCCAAAGTCTGCAAGTTCCCTATGTCTTTATTTATGAGATCCATTATGAT
>NC_056743.1:688217373-688224070 GCF_019279795.1 Protopterus annectens
TCATCTCCCTCGTCAAAGCAATCTGTCCACCCAGCATCTCTGACAGTACATCCCACAGGGAGTCCCTCAAGTCCGTCAACTCACAGCACTCCCAGAAAATATGTTCCCAATTACCTCTTTCTTCTCCTTCACACCTCCAACATTTGCTGTCTGCCTGATGAAAAATTCCCTGGAGTCTACTTGGGGTATAAAATATCTATGTAAACATTTCCAGACAAAAATCCTAAATCTTCTAGATTTTGTTGAAGATTTGAGATACATACATAGATATATCCTCCCACTGTTTCTTTGTGAATTCCTTATCCAATCTCTCTTCCAATTTTTTCTAACCTCCTCTGATTCTTAATAGTTATCATGCAATATTTTATATGCTGTACTAATTATTAATTTGTTTAATGGCAGCTTCTGTTTTAGGTTCTATTAAAAACTCTACCAGTGATGGTCTTTCATTTAGAACCCCATATTTCTTTCTCTTTGCCTATACTCTGATATCAATCCCTGATAGGGAAGGCAATCTCTAACCTGCAGTCCAAATAAATTCTTGGTGTCTTCCCATTCTGTCATCTTTCCCTCTCTAGTTATTTGCTTCCAACACCTTGATTCCTTTGACAGTTTTCTACAATAAATTCCAGCCACCTGTTGTCTATTGTCTTTATCTCTAATTGCAGTCATCCCTATCAGCAAAATCTCCTTTCTCCATTCCTGTGTTGGTTTAGTACTTAGAATACTTTCTGCTACTTTATGTATATAATATTCTGTATGATTATTGTTGTTCTCCTTAAAGGTCTGCATCAAAAATCCCAGTCTCTCCTTGTTTCTTGAGCGTCCCCATTTCATCATCATCATCCCTTTCCACTTTGAATTATAGTTTTCTACTTATGCTATGTATAGGAGTCTTAACTGTGTAGCTCTGAAATATCACTTCAAATTGGGTAATCTCAATTCACCCTGTTCTACTAGAAGAATCAGCTTATCTCGCTTGACTCTTGCTGTCTTCCCCTCCCAGATAAAGTCTTTCCACTCTTTATTAATTGCTACACACAATTTCTGTTCTGGTTGATAAAAATATGCCTGACCTGTGTATAAGACTAAAGGGACTAAAAACATTTTAACTGCTTGTATCTTACTATCCATATTCATATAACTGGATTTCCTACCTATGTGCAGCTTCCTCGTGGCAAGAAATACAAGACTTCCTGTCTCACCTACACAGAAACTATTAGTTTCAGTAATCTTCCTGGTGTACTAGCTGCTGTTCTCAAATTCCCATTGAGCACATCTGACTGACTAACCCTGCTTAACTAGATCTCCCACCCCTTTGCAGCTTCCTCATGGCAAAAAATGCAAGACTTCAACTCTCACCTGCAGGGAAACTGTTAGTTTCAGTAATCTTCCTGGTGTACTAACTGCTGTTTTCAAATTCCCAATAAGCATACCTGACTGATTAACCCTGCTTAACTGGATCTCCCACCCCTTTGAAGCTTCCTCGGTGCAAGAAATATAAGACTTCAAGTCCTACCTGCAGGGAAACTATTAGTTTTAGTAATCTTTCTGGTGTACTAGGCAAGTGTATGTATAGTGCAACACTTTAGTGCTTATTTGACTAGTGGCATGCTCATGAACTCAAACAAATTTAGTTGGACTCCCCTCCCCTTTCCCCTGAACAGCAACTATTAATACCAAGAGCTGTAAAACTCTACAGAACTAATAAACAGCAAGTGTTAGGTTGCTATTACCTGCATAAGTTTCTTACCTCAAGGAACTGCCTACTCTTAACTGCTCCACTGTCTTGCGGCACATATTGCTAACTGATTTCTTCTACTGTGGTCTGGCAAGCTACCTCAAAATTTCTGCCTGTTCCATTCACACTTGTTTTACTTGGGTTCACTCCACTGTCCTACCCTACCTCCATTCCCACCCACCCCCACATCGATTACCTTTGTAACTAACCATCTTAACCCTACCCTCCCTGATCCCCAACTTCCTGTACTCCCCAACCAATTACAACCTGCCCCTCTTACAATTACCCCTCCCACCTCTCGAGTCACTACACCTAACTCCTCCCACTCTTGCTCACTGCTCTCATCCCCCTTCCTCTAGCTGACTATTACCATACACCTTCCTCTATCAAATATCTACCCTTTTCATATTCTTGTCATCCTCCAATATATTCCTCCCTCTCTTCTTACCTTTTCTTCTTCTTCTCCTAAGCAACCTCACTTCCTACCACATTCAGCTAAACCTACTTCCTTCTTCTCCCACCTCCTGTCATAACACAATTGACACCAGCAGTCACTACACCTCTCCCTTTTCTCCCTCACTCTTCTCATGTACCGAATTCAATCTCCCCAAAATCAAACTGTCTCCAAAATTCCCCTCATTCCACAGAATTAAACAGAAATTTCATTCATCCCACCCCTATACATCACTTCTCTTCCTCCCAATAAACATCCTTCAACTCTCAGGTGACATTCACCCCAAACCCTGGCCCACACTCTAATTCATCAAGTCCTTCCTATAGCTCACAAACACATCAGCAGGTACCTAAACCTAGTCTCAAACATCTCTCTTTCTATTCAATTAACATTCATAGCATTCTTAACAAGATAATTGAATTCCATACATGGAGAGCCCAGTACTCCCCCAACATAGTTAGTCTCTCTGAAGCATGACTCAAACCACATAGTGTAGACAAAGAATCCCCCCCCCCGTTACAACATTCTACACCTGGAAAGAATGCACAAAAAATTCAGAGGTGTTGCCATTATGTACTCTGGCCTCCTATGCATATCTCCCCCCAATTAACCCCCCCCCTCCTTTCACCAAACTGAACTCATTATTGCCAACTGCAAACTCAACAATAATAAAACTCTAACCATGGTCACTATCTATATACCCCCTGCAGAAAACATACCCCTATTAAAACAAGTCCTACAGTGGATGTCTGACAATATACATAATGAAACAATAATACTAGGTAATGTTAACATTACTTGGCTCATCCTCAACTCTAACTCTCCCACCACTAGCATAAACCTATATGGATGCACCCAACTTATCTCTTTACCCACTTTTCTTCATAAACAAACAAATACCTGCTCTATCCTGAATTGGATACTTGTATTTAAGCCTGACCTCTATCACAACCCTGAATTCCTACTAGACTCAGTCAGTGACCCCTCCCCTATATGTGTCCAAAGATTCTTCCCCCACCTCTCTAGACCTCATACATTTAGAGAGTGTTGAATGCTAACAGACTTCAACCTGGATACATTCAGTAATTCTCTCTCTGCTATCGGCTGGTCTTTCCTCTCTTCCCTACCTCTAGATGAAGCTGTCCTTCAATTCAACTCCATCTTCCTAAACATTCTGAGCTCCCTTGCCCCTCCCAGAACTGTTTGAGTCAAATCATGGTGTTTCCTTTGCCTCTCCAACTCTACTCGGCCTCTTATCCATAACAGAGATTGTGCCTGGAAACTCTGGACTAAGACCAAATCTCCCACACACTACCAACAATATGGGGAACTCAGAACTTTAACCAAAAATCATATAAACTTTGACAAAAAGAACTACTACCTTTCACGCCAAGATACTGACTCCAGGAACCATAAAACATTTTGGAATACTGTCCACAAAATTCTCCACCCAGAAAATCCTTCAACTCCCAACCCCTACCCCAATAACACACCCCCTTAAAACTACTTCAATGTTCAATTCATACTTCATAGATACCATCAGCAAACCTATGCAAACTGTCCACCCAACCAGCCCCACACCCTGTACCACCCCCCCAACTGCAAAACAGTCTTTTCTCACTAAAACCCATTCCAACCAGCTACAGCAAAAAATGTCTTTTCAAACTTAAACCAAACTTCCCTTCAGCTGACACCTCTCTTCCTAAAAGCTGCTGCTGTCTCCATCCTCATAAACTGCTCAGTTAGTGAATCCACTGTTCCTGCCCTCTGGAAAAAGTTCCTCACTATACCAATCCACAAAGGTAGAAATTCTGTTGAGCTCTCTAATTATCAACCTATTGCCATACTCTCTCCCCTTTCCAAAATTCTTGAGCACTGTATTTATAAACAAATCTCAGCTTATCTTACTTGTGAAAACGTAATTACCCCAACTCAGCATGGCTTCCACCCCACCACAGCACAACTACTGCACTTATTTCCTTTACTAACTCCATCTCCTCAGCTAGAGACAATGATAAACTAGTGTCCTGTATCTTTTTAGATCACTCCAAAGCCTTTGATACTGTCTCTCACCCTATCCTCCTCTTTACACTCTCTCAACTCAGCCTCTCCTCAGCAATTATCTCCTGGTTCAATAGCTACCTCACAGACAGATTGCAGTCTGTAAAATGGCTCTCTGCTCTTTCTCCTTTTCTTCCAATCAAAATGGCCATCCCTCAAGGCTCTGTTTTAGGTCCCCACCTTTTTAACATTTTTACTAACCAACTTCACATGTCCTGTCCTCAGTCTTCCCTCAGACAGTACACAGATGACTCCACCATCATTTCTACCACTGACAGTTCCACTGACCTACTAACCCTGACACAAACATGTTTCAATCTCACTGAAACATAGCTTATTAACAACTAACTCATACTAAACCCTAAAAAGATAAACTTCTTCTCTTCCTCCCCAAATCCCTTTCCCATCTTAAATCCTCATTCACCATCTCTTCCCTCAACAACACTATGATCATAGCTGAATCTCACACTAAAGTGCTTCGAGTAATAGTGGATGATTAACTAACATTTGACCTTCATGTACTTAACTCCATCAAGAAAACCCAACAAAAGCTTGGTTTACTCTATAGAAACAAAAGGTTCCTCACGCCCAACTCCAGGATCTTACTAGCCCAAGCTTACCTTCTCCCCAACCTCTTTTACAGCTGTCAAATTTTAACCACCTTACAGTCCTCACTACTTTGTAAACTTGAAACCCCCTACAACAAAGTTTCTAGATTTGCATTCAATCTGCCCTCTATATCACACCACTGTCACACTCTCCAGACACTCATCTGGCTACAGTTTCCTAAACAACTCTTATTTATCCAACTTTTCATTATCCATACTATTTTGAATAAGCCCTCCTCTTGCCCTAGCATTTCCACACTTGTCTCCCGCTTATAAGCCCTCTTGATCCCTCAGAAGCTCTGACCAATGTCTCTTACAAATTCACAAACCTAAAAAAATCTATTTGACAGAATCTCTCTAGCTACTTCCATAGTCTTGCATGAAACAAGCTCCCCATGAACCTTGAAAACACTTCCTACATCTATGAATTCAAGAAAACTCTCAAAAGGTACCTTAATAGCACATGGAGTTACATTTGGATTCATCCCACATGAACCCACCCTTTCTCTATCAGTATCCTCTCTATTCCTCCCCTCCCTACTACAGAATATCCAAAAACCAGAATCTTTACGAAATTATCGGACTGCCAGGATACACCAATGAGTGTACCACCTCCTTCAGTGAGTAGACGAAGGTTTATTCACACTATAAACACCACGATACATACGCCATCAAAGTATAACATCCAAAGATAAAAACAACATAAACGGTTAAGAGCTTTCTCTCACTATATGTGAGCTTCTTCAGAATCCTCTTTCCCAGTACATTCTATAAGAGTATCTTACACTATTCCAGATTTCTTGACGACATACATATTGTATGGGGAGATACATGGAAAAAATTTGAAAGATTTATTGAATTTTTGAATACAAGTAGTGAATTTTTAAAGTTTACATATTCATACAGCACTGAAGGGATAGCGTATCTTGATACCTATATATACAAGCAAGATGGAGAGTTAAAATCTAGAATATACAGAAAAAGTACCTTTTCGAATAATTATTTGGCTTATGACAGTTGTCATCCAATGAAGTTAAAACAGAATATATTTAAGGGACAATGTATTCGAACTATATGTATGACCTCAGATTATAACGAAATGAGGGAAGAGGTAAAGAACATTACGGGGTTGTTCAACGATAGGGGTTACCCGTTAAATATGTTGAATGATATAGGACAATATGTAATGAATGAGTGAGGAAAAAATATAAGCCTCTTTTTGGAGCTGGAATAATTCATAGTGGTACTAATGTTTTAAATACTATTAATAACAAAAATTGTGGTACGAATGACACCAATAGTCATCAGAGGTCATTCATTATATGTTACAGCCCTATTTCTGATCAGGTAGCAGATCTTATGAACAAATTTTGGTATTTATTATCCACCGATGGTAGTGTGAGAGACATAGTGGGGTATAAACCAGGAATAGTTTATAAAATAGGTTGCAATATAAAGAAAATATTGCAAGATTCTCCCAGAGAAGGCAAGAGAAGTAACAAACTGCAGAATGCATTAGAAGGTACTAAAAATGCGGTGCATGCAACCAATGTAAATACATATTGGTAAAAGACAATATATATATATATATATATATATATATATATATATATATATATATATACACAATGAATACAGACAGTTGGTAAGGTTTAGAAAAGGCAACTGCAATACAAAAATGGTGATATATATGGCAAAATGTGGTGGATGCACCAGCTACTGTACAGGTAAAACAGAAAGACGCTTCAGGAAGCGCATATACGATCATATTTATAGTATATCTAAAAAAGATTCTACTAATGCGCTATCCAGACATGTTGAGAAAATGGGTAA
>NC_056743.1:688577218-688682218 GCF_019279795.1 Protopterus annectens
TCTGCACTCATGCAGTGCCATGCCTCTCCTCATCCTTCATTTATGCTCTTTCATGATTTGCTTTGTTCTATGTCCTGTACTCCTGCACTGTCTTACCTCTTCTTGTCCTGTACTGCTGCAGTGTCATGCCACTCCTTGTTCTGTATTTCTGTACTGCCATTCCTCTCCTTGTCTTGCACTCTTGCACTGACAGTTCTCTCTTTCTCCTCCATTCTTGTTCTGCCATGCTTCTCTTTGTTCTCCAGTGCCATTCTTCTCCTCATCCTGTACTCCTTCATTTCCATGTTTCTCATTGTCCTGAACCCCTGTACTGTCATGCCTCTCATTTCCTTGAAATCCTGCACTGCCATACCTCTCCTCATCCTGCATTCCTGATCTGCCATGCCAGTCCATGTTCTGCAGTCCTGCACATCATACTTGTTATTGTCCTACACTCCTGCATTGCCATGCTCCTCCTTGTTCTGCAATCTTTGCATTTTCATCCATCTTATTGTTCTGCACACCTGCACTGCTATCCTTCTCTTTGTCAGGCACTCCACCAATGCCATTCCTCTCCCTGTCTTCCACTGCTGCACTGCCATGGATCGCCTTTACCCTGCACTCCTGCACTGACATGCCTCTCCTTGCCTTGCACTCCTGGACTGCTATGCCTCTGCTTCTCCTGCACTCCTGCACAACCATGCATCTCCTTTGCCCTGCACTTCTACACTGCCATACTTCTCCTTGTTCTACACTCCTGCATGGCTATACCTGTCCTTGTTCTGTACTCCTGTACCTCCATGCCTCTCCTTGCCCTGCACTCCTGCACTGCCCTGACTCTCCTAGTCCTGAACTGGCATGCTTCTCCTCATCCTGTACTCCTGCACTTCCATGTTTCTCCTTGTCCTGTACCCCTGTGCTGCCATACTGCTCTATGCCCTGCACTCCTGCACTGCCATGCCTCTCCTTGACTTACATTCAAGCTCTGTCCTGCCTGTTTATGTCCTACAGTCCTGCACTGCCAGGCCTGTCATTGCCCTCCACTCCTGCATTGCTATGCCTCTCCTTGTTCACCACTTATGCACTACCATGCCTCTCCTTGCCCTACATTAATGCACTGTCAGTCCATTCCTTGTCCTGCACTCCTGCATTGCCTTGACTCTCATCATCTTTCATTCCTGCTCCACCATGCCTCTCCATGTTCTGCAGTCCTGCACTGCCATGTCTAATCTTGTCCTGCACTCCTACAATGCCATGCCTCTCCTCCTCCTCCATTCCTGTTCTGGAATGCATCTCTTTGTCCTGCACTGCCATTATTCTCCTCATCTGGTACTCCTTCATTTTTATGTTTCTCATTGTCCTGCAGTCCTGTACTGCCATGCCTTTTCTTGTCCTGCATTCTTGCCCTGCAGTGCCTCTCTAAGTTCTGCAGTTCTGCACTGCCATACCCCTCCATGTCCTGTACTCCTACACTGCCATGCTTCTCCTTGTCCTACACTTCTTCACTGGCACACCTCTTCTTGTCCGGTACTCCTGCACTGGCATTCTTCTCAATGTTCTGCAGTCCTGCACTGTCATGCCTCTTTTTGTCCTGCAGTCCTGCATTGCCATGCCCATCTTTGCACTGCAATCTTACTTTGCCATGCCTCTCATTGTCCTGCACTCCTGCATCGCCATAATTCTCTTGTTCTGCAATTCTGTACTGGCCTGCCTCTCCTTGTCCTGCACTCCTGCTCAGCCATGCATCTCCTTGTCCTGCAGTGCTGCACTGCCATGACTGTCTTTGTTCTGCACTGCTATGCCTCCCTTTCCCTGGCACTCCTGCACACCTGCAATCCTGCACTGCCATGCCTGTCCCCGTTCTGCATTCCTACTCTGCCATGCTTTTCCTTGTCTTGCACTCCTGCACTACCAGCAATTTACTGTCTTGTGCTCCTGCACTGTCATACCTCTCCTTGTCCTGCACTCCTGCACTGTCATACCTCTCCTTGTCCTGCACTCCTGCACTGCCATGCCTGTCCTTGTCCTGCACTCATGCACTGCAATGCATCACTTTGTACTGCACCCCTGCACTGCCATGACTCCCCTTGTCCTGCATGCCATGCATCTACTTTGCCCTGCACTCCTGCACTGCCATGTCTCTCCTTGCCTTGCACTCCAGGGCTGCTATGCCTCTTCTTCCCCTGCACTCTTGCATTTTCATGCATCTCCTTTGCCCTGCACTTTTGCACTGCCATACCTCTCTGTGTTCTGCACTCCTGCACTGCGCAGTGGTGCAGTGGTTAATGCTGTTGCCTCACAGCAAGAGGTTCTCTGGTTTGATTCTCGGCCGGGGTGCCTTCTGTGTGGAGTTTGCATGTTCTCCCTGCGTTCACGTGGGTTTCCTCTGGGTACTCCAGTTTCCTCCCACATTCTAAAGACATGCGTCTGGAGCATTTCTCCCCGGGCCTCCGCTGAAAACAGGATCTGTGGAACCTAGTCGGACTTTCCCGGTCAACAAATGTTAAATAAAATAAATAAATAAATAAATCATTATCCTGCATCTTGCACCATCATGCCTCTTCTTACCCTGCACTAATGCAATGCCATGCTTCCCCTTGTTTTGCACCCTTGCACTGCCATGCTTTTCCTTGTCCTGCACAACTGCACAGCCATGTTTCTTCTTGTCTTGTACTCCTGCACTCGCATGCCTCTCCTTGTCTTGCATTCCTGCTCTGCTATGCCATGGCATGATCTGCAGTCCTGCACTGCCATGCCTCTCCTTGTCCAGCATTCCTGCTCTACCATGCCACTCTATGTTCTGCAGTCCTGCACTGCCATGTTTCTCATTGCCCTGCATTCCTGCATTGCTATGCCTCTCCTTTCCTGCACTCCTGCAGTGCCATGCCTTTCCTTGCCCTTCATTTCTGCTCTTCCATGCTTTGCCTTGTCCTGCATTCCTGCAGTGCCATGTCTGTCTATGTCCTGTACTCCTGCCCTGTCATGCATTTTCTTATCCTGTACTGCTGCACTGTCATGACACTCCTTGTTCTGCATTCCTGATCTGCCATGCATCTACTTTACCCTATACTATTGTACTGCCATGCATCTCCTTTACCCCGCACTCCTACACTGTCAAGCCTCTCCTTATCCCACACTCCTGCACTGCCATGACTCTCATTGTCCTGCACCCCTGTACTGCCATGCCTCTCCTTGTTCTGCACTCCTGCACTGAAATTCTGGTCCTTATCCTGTCCTCCTTGATTTCCATGTTTCTCTTTGTCCTCCATCCATGTCCTGCCATGCCTCTTCCTGTTCTGCAATCCTGCCCTGTCATGCCTCTCATTGATCTGCACTCCTGCACTGCCATGCATCTCCTTTGCGCTGCACTCCTGCATTGCAATGCCTCTCCTTGTCCTGTACTACTGCACTGCCATGATTCTCATGTCCTGCATTCCTGCTCTGCCAGGTCTTTTATTCTCTTGTACTCCTGCATTGCCACTCTCCTCCTTACTTTGTCCTACTGCACTGCCATGCCTTTCATTGCCCTGCACTTCTGCATTGCCATGCCTCTCCTTGTTCTGTATTTCTTCACTGCCATGCCTCACCTTGTCCTGCACTCTTGCACTCCCATTTCTCCCCTTCTCCTCCATTCCTGTTCTGTCAAGCTTCTCTTTGTCCTGCAGTGTCATTCTTCTTCTCATACTGTACTCCTTCATTTCTATGTTTCTTGTTATCCTGCACCCCTGCACTGTCATGCAATACGTCTCCTCATCCTGCATTCCTGCTCTGCCATGCCAGTCCATGTTCTGCAGTCCTGCACGCCATGCTTGTTATTGTGCTACACTCCTGCATTGCCTTGCCCCCTTGTTCTGCAGTCCTGCACTGCCCTCCCTCTTATTGTCCTGCAATCCTGCACTGCTATCCTTCTCTTTGTCAGTCACTCCACCAATGCCATTCCTCTCCTTGTCTTGCACTGCTGCATTGCTATGCCTCTTCTTCTCTTGCACTCCTGCACTACAATGCATTTCCTTTGCCCTGGACTTCTGCACTGCCATGCCCCGCCTAGTTCTGCACTCCTGCAATGCTATGCCTGTTCTTGGCCTGTACTCCTGTACTTCCATGCCACTCCTTGCCCTGCACTCCTGCAGTGACATGACTCTCCTTGTCCTGCACTGGCATGTTTTTCCTCATCTTGTACTCCTGCATTTCCATGTTTCTCTTTGTCCTGCACCCCTGTACTACCATGCTGGTATATGCCCTGCACTCCTGCACTGCCATGCCTCTTCTCGTCCTGCATTCCAGCTCTACCATGCCTCTTCATGTCCCACAGTCCTGCACTGCCATGCCTCTCCTTGTCCTGCACTCCTGCATTGCTATGACTCTCCTTCTTCTGCACTCATGCACTACCATGTCTCTCCTTGTCCTATATTAATGCATGATCAGTCCTTTCCTTCTCTTGCACTCCTGCACTGCCATGATTTCCCTCATCTTTCATTCCTGCCTTACCATGCCTCTCCATGGTCTCTCATTGTCCTGCACTCCTGCATTGCCGTGGCTCTTCCATGCTTTGCTTTGTTCTATGTCCTGTACTCCTGCACTGTCATGTCACTTCTTGTCCTGTACTGCTGCAGTGTCATGCCACTCCTTGTTCTGTATTTCTGCACTGCCATGTCTCTCCTTGTCTTGTACTCTTGCACTGCCATTTCTCTCCTTCTCCTCCATTCCTGTTCTGCCATGCTTCTCTTTGTCCTGCAGTGCCACTCTTCTCCTCATCCTGTACTCCTTCATTTCCATGTTTCTCATTGTCCTGAACCTCTGCACTGTCATGCCTCTCGTTTCCTTGAAATCCTGCACTCCTGCACTGTCGTACCTCTCCTCATCCTGCATTTCTGATCTGCCATGCCAGTCCATGTTCTGCAGTCCTGCACACCATGCTTGTTATTGTCCTACACTCCTGCATTGCCATGCTCCTCCTTGTTCTGCAGTCCTTGCGTTTTCCTCCTTCTTATTGGCCTGCACTCCTGCACTGCTATCCTTCTCTTTGTCAGGCACTCCACCAATGCCATCCCTCTCCTTGTCTTGCACTGCTGTGCTGCCATGGATCACCTTTACCCTGCACTCCTGCACTGCCATGCCTCTCCTTGCCTTGCACTCCAGGGCTGCTATGCTTCTTCTTCCCCTGCACTCTTGCATTTTCATGCATCTCCTTTGCCCTGCACTTCTGCACTGCCATACCTCTCCATGTTCTGCACTCCTGCACTGCTATACCTGTCCTTATTCTGTACTCCTGTACCTCCATGCCCCTCCTTGCCCTGCACTCCTGCACTGGCCTGAATCTCCTAGTCCTGAACTGGCATGCTTCTCCTCATCCTGTACTCCTGCATTTCCATGTTTCTCCTTGACCTGTACCCCTGTGCTGCCATGCTGCTCTATGCCCTGCACTCCTGTACTGCCATGCCTCTCCTTGACTTCCATTCAAGCTCTGCCCTGTCTCTTTATGTCCTACAGTCCTGCACTGCCAGGCCTGTCATTGCCCTCCACTCCTGCATTGCTATACCTCTCCTTGTTCACCACTTATGCACTACCATGCCTCTCCTTGCCCTACTTTAATGCACTGTCAGTCCATTCCTTGTCCTGCACTCCTGCATTGCCTTGACTCTCCTCATCTTTCATTCCTGCTTCACCATGTCTCTCTATATTCTGCAGTCCTGCACTGCCATGTCTCTCCTTGTCCTAAACTCCTACACCGCCATACCACTCCTCCTCCTCCATTCCTGTTCTGCAATATGTCTCTTTGTCCTGCACTGCCATACCTCTCTTCATCCTGCATTCCTGCTCTGCCATGACTATCCATATTTTACAGTCCTGCACTGGCATGCCTCTTACTGTCCTGAACTCCTGCACTTCTATCCTTCTCTTTATCATGCTGTCCACCAATGCCTTTCCTCTTCTTCTCTTGCACTCCTGCACTGCCATGCCTATTCTTGTCCTGCACTCCTGCACTACCATGCATCTCCTTTGCCCTGCACTCCTGTACTGTCATCTCTCGCCTTGTCCTGCACCCCTGTGCTGTCATGCTTCTCCTTGTCCTGCAAACCTGCATTGCAATGCCTCTCATTGTGCTACACTACCATGCTTCCCCTTGTTCTACACTCCTGCACTCCCAGCCATGTCCTTTGCCCACACTCCCGCACTCCCATGCCTCTCTTTGTCCTGCACTCCTGGACTGCGACACATTTCCTTTGTCCTGTACTCCTGCATTGCCATGACTCTCCTTGTCCTGAACTGGCATGCTTCTTTTCACCCTGCACTCCTGCATTTCCATGTTTCTTCTTGGCCCGCACCCCTGTGCTGCCATGCTGCTCTATGCCCTGCACTCCTGCACTGCCATGCCTCTCCTTAACTTCCATTCAAGCTCTTCCCTGCCTCTTTATGTCCTACAGTCCTGCACTGCCAGGCCTGTCATTGCCCTCCACTCCTGCATTGCTATGCCTCTCCTTGTTCACCACTTATGCACTACCATGCCTCTCCTTGCCCTACATTAATGCACTGTCAGTCCATTCCTTGTCCTGCACTCTTGCATTGCCTTGACTCTCATCAGCTTTCATTCCTGCTTCACCATGTCTCTCTATGTTCTGCAGTCCTGCACTGCCATGTCTCTTCTTGTCCTACACTCCTACACTGCCATGCCTCTCCTCCTCCTCCATTCCTGTTCTGCAATACGTCTCTTTTCCCTGCACTTCCATTATTCTCCTCATCTGGTACTCCTTCCTTTCCATGTTTCTCCTTGTCCTGCACTCCTGCACTGTCATGTCTCTCTTTACCCTGCACTCCTGCACTGCCATACCTCTCCTCATCCTGCATTCCTGCTCTACCATGACTCTCCTTGTTTTACAGTCCTGCACTGGCATGCCTCTTACTGTCCTGAACTCATGCACTGCTATTCTTCTCTTTATCATGCTGTCCACCAATGCCCTTCCTTTTTCTGTCTTGCACTCCTGCACTGCCATGCCTGTTCTTGTCCTGCACTCCTGCACTACCATGCATCTGCTTTGCCCTGCACTCCTGTACTGTCATCTCTCGCCTTGTCCTGCACCCCTGTGCTGTCATGCTTCTCCTTGTCCTGCAAACCTGCATTGCAATGCCTCTCCTTGTGCTACACTGCCATGCTTCCCCTTGTTCTACACTCCTGCACTCCCATCCATGTCCTTTGCCCACACTCCTGCACTCCCATACCTCTCTTTGTCCTGCACTCCTGGACTGCGACACATTTCCTTGTCCTGTACTCTTGCATTGCCATGACTCTCCTTGTCCTGCACTGGCACACTTCTCCTCACCCTGCACTCCTGCATTTCAATGTTTCTTCTTGGCCTGCACCCCTATACTGCCATGCTGCTCTATGCCCTGCATTTCTGCACTGCCATGCCTCTCCTTATCCTGAATTCCTGATCTGTCATGCTTCTCCATGTTCTGCAGTCCTACAGTGGCATGGCTCTTATTGTCTTGCACTCCTGCACTACTATGCTTTTCCTTGTCATGCACTCCATCAATGCCACACCTCTTCTTGTCCTGCACTACCCCACTGGCATGCATCTCCTTTGCCCTGCACTGCTGCTCTGCCATGCCTCTCTTTGCCATGCACTGCCGCACTTCTACTAATCTTGCTCTTCTGCAGTGCCATGACTGCCCTTGTCCTGCAGAAATGCATCTCCTTTGCATTGCACTCCTGCACTGCCATGCCTCTCCTTGTCCTACACACCTGCACTGCCATGAGTCTCATTGTCCTGCACTCTTGCATTGCCATGCCTCTCCTTGTTCTGCACTCTTGCACTGCTATACATCTAGTTTTTCCTGCAGTCCTGCACTGTCATGCCTTTCCTTGCCTTGCACTGCCATGCTTCTCCTCATCCTGCTCTTCTGCAGTGCCATGCCTGTCCTTGTCATGCACAAATGCACTCCCATGCATCTCCTTTGTATTGCATTGCTGCACTGCCATGCCTCACCTTGTTCTACACTTATGCATTGCCACACATCTCCTTTGTCTTGCACTCCTGTACTGTCATGCCACTCCTTGTTTTGCATTCCTGCTCTGCTCTGCCATGCCTCTCCATGTTCTGAAGTCCTGTGCTGCCATGTGTCTCATTGTCCTGTACTCCTGCATTGCCATGCTTCTCCTTGTTCTGCACTCCTGCACTGCTATGCCTGTCCTTGTCCTGTAGTCCTGTACTTCCGTGCCTCTCCTTGCCCTGCACTGCCATGACACTTCTTGCCCTGCATTCAAGCTCTGCCATACCTCTTCATGTCCTACAGTCCTGCACTGCCATGCCAGTCATTGTCCTGCACTCCTGCATTGCCATGCCTCTCCTTCTCCTGCACTCCTGCATTGCCATACCTGTCTTTGTCCTCTATGCCTGTACTGCCACCCCTGTCATTGCCATGCATTTCTGCACTGCCATGACTCTTCTTGTCCTGCACTGGCATGCTTCTCCTCACCCTGCACTTCTGCAATTCCATGTTTCTTTTTGTCTTGCACCCCTGCACTGCCATTGCCGCTCTATGCCTCGCACTCCTGCACTGCCATGCCTCTCCTTATCATGCATTCCTGCTCTGCCATGCATCTCCATGTTCTTCAGTCCTGCAGTGCCATGCCTCTTATTGTCCTGCACTCCAACACTACCATGATTTTCCATGTCATGCACTCCACCAATGCCATGCCTCTCCTTGTCATGTACTACTCCACTGGCATGAATCTCCTTTGCCCTGCACTGCTGCACTGCCATGCCTCTCCTTGCCCTGCACTGACACGCTTCTCCTCATCTTGGTCTTCTGCAGTGCTATGCCTGTCCTTGTCCTACAGAAATGCACTCCCATGCATCTCCTTTGCATTGCACTCCTGCATTGCCATGCCCCTGCTTGTCCTACACTCCTGTACTGGCACACATCTCCTTTGTCCTGCACCTCTGTACTACCATGTCTCTCCTTGTCCTGCATTCCTGCTCTGCTCTGCCTCTCCATGTTCTGAAGTTCTGCACTGCCATTAGTCTCATTGTCCTGCACTCTTGCATTGACATGCATCTCCTTTGCCTGCACTCCTAAACTGCCATGCCTCTCCTTAGCCAGCATTGCCATGTTTCTTCTCATCCTGCTCTGCTGCAGTGCCATGCCTATCCTTATCCTGCACAAATGCACTTCCATGCATCTCCTTTGTATTGCACTGCTGCACTGCCATGCCTCTCCTTGTCCTACACTTCTGTATTGTCACACATATCCTTTGTCCTGCACTCCTGCATTGCTTTGCCTCTCCTTATTTTGCATTCCTGCTGTGCCATGCCTCTCCATGTTGTGAATTCCTGCAATGCATCTCATTGTCCTGCACTCTTGCATTGCCATGCCTCTCCTTTTCCTGCACTGCCATGCCTATCCATGTGCTGCATGCCTGTACTGCCCATTACTATTTTTTGTCCTGCACTGCTATGCTCCTCATCGTTCTGTACTCATGCATTTCCATGCCTCTCTTTGCCATGCACTCCTGCACTGCCATGCCTTTTTTCATATTGCATTCCTGCTCTGCCTTGCCTCCCCATGTACTGCAATCCTGCACTGTCATGCCTCTCTTTGTTCTGCACTCCTGCACTGTCATGCATCTTCTTTGCCCTGCACTCCTGCATTCCTGCACTGCCATGCATCTCCTTTGCCCTGCACTCCTGCACTGCTATGTGTCTTCTTGGCCTGCACCCCTATATTGCCATACTTCTTCTTGTCCTGCAGTCCTGCACTGCCATGCCTCTCCTTGACCTGCACTACTGCACTGCCATGCATCTCCTTTGTCCTGCTCACCTGCACTGCTGTACATGTTCCTGTCCTCTACTCCTGCATTGCTATGACTCTTTTTGCCCTTCACTGCCATGCTTCTCCTCATCCTGTACTCCTGCATTTCCATGTTTCCCCTTGTCCTGTACCCCCATACTTCCATGCCTCTCTTTGCCCTGTAGTCATGCACTGCCATGGCTCTCCTTGTGCTGCATTCGTGCTCTGCCATGCATTCCTTTGTCCTGCACTGCCATTCCTCTCCTTGTCCTGCGCTCCTGCACCCCTACACTGCCATACTTCCTCTTCTGTTCTCCTGCACTGCCATGCTTCTTCTTATCTTGCAATCCTGCACTGCCATGCATCTCATTTGCCCTGCTTTCCTGTATTGCCATGCCACTCTTTGTCCTGCACTCCTGCTCTGCCATGAATCTCCTTTGCCCTGCATTCCTGCATTGCCATGCCTCTCTTTGTCCTGCACTGCTTTGCCTCTCACTGTCCTGCACCCCTGCACTGTAATGCCTCTCCTTGTCCTGCATTCCTAGACCGCTATGCCTTACTCCAGCCTTTCATCTCATTCTGTTAATTATATTATCATGAACCATTGTCAGTAGGGACCATTCTCAAAGTTCAAAATTCCAAACAGTCTATAAAAAATGGACATCTGTGGCTACATCTTTCTGTCTAATGCATAAGTGCCCAAACCAGTGTAGTGTTTAGACACTCTTAATTTTACACAACATACTGTATACAAGCACTAAGCTGCAGACTGTTATTCGTTTTGATATTGTTTTATTATCTCTACATTTAAATGATGTAACATGACAGATACCCTATGAATGGGTAGAAATTTCAAGTGAAGCATTCCTACAGCACATAAACGTACTTTAAAGAAATACATAATGCCCTTCTGGACCCTAAAAATACATGATGCACTCTGTCTAACTAGTTTCAGCATTTTTATATTTTGATACAGTTGAATCTAGCTTCCACCCCAATTTTCTGGGACAGTGTAGATCACTTTTTCAGTTTCCAATGAAGTCATCAGGCTCTGATAAATTGTGCTCCCTTCCCCATTCAGTTGTCTGTGCCTTTGGTTACATCTTATAGATTCATAGGTTTATAGATTAGTACTAGACTAACTGCCCTTGCGAGCCATTTTAAACCTAGCCAATTATCCCTTGTGAGACTCAAACCCTGCACCTTGTATTTGTAAGGCAAACACATTAACCATTAGGCCACCCTCCCAATCCTATGTAGATCAGTGGACATGACATCTTGTGTCATGGTCCACTGATCTACATAGGAAATGATGGGTGCTGGAACCATGCCAGCCTCCCTTTAAGGAGTACTCTGTAGTTATGTTTTGATTGCATTGTACGGGTCATCTTTAATTTGCCTGTCACTGTACCACCACATCAACTACCAGCTGTCCATGTCTATTTTGTTTTCCATTACTCCAGCCTAGTATACAGTGGCATCACATAAAAGTGTATTTTCTAGTAGCAGTACCCTAACTATTGCCACCTCCAAAGGTCAGAAAGTCAATGGTTAGAACTCCACCTGCTCCACTTTCAACTGAGAAGGAGGTGAAGTCATCTACTGGCTACACAATCCAACAAAGACTTCCTAAAGCTCTTCTGGTCAAGCTTCACTCCTATACCTAGGATAACAGTGGTAAAGATACTCTGTACTTTTGTGGACAGTGTCACAAATGCTTTGTACCTAAATGGCACAGATGCTCTGTATCTCAGTAAACAGTGGACAAATAATTTGTACCTCAGTGAAGAGTGGCATGAATCCTCTGTCCCTCAGTGAGTGGTGGCACATATACTCTACCTTAGTAAACAGTGACACAGATGCTCTGTACTTCAGTAAAACGTGGTAGAGATGCTCTTTGATTTGGTAAACAGTAGCACAGATGCCTTACTTCTGCCATGCTGAGTCTGCCTGGTAATTGCTACATTTACAGTATTATTGAATAAGCTCTGGACAGCTTTGTCGTGAAAGTTTCCAAATGTTAGATCACTCTTCCTGGCATCATGCCGAATCATTTACTGATATTACATTTCCACACTTACTGACAGTGACTTGCAGCAATCATTTCTGGTATAAAGATCATGTATACAGGAAGAGAGGTATGTCACTTAGAGGTTAAGGTTTCATATTTCAGGAAGTTTTAGAAGGAAGGCAGCAATTATAAAATGGTATAGTTGAAGACAGGGGCAGAAGTAAACAACTAAATTATCAAAGTTATATTTGTGAAGCCCTTTCAAACATCAACTGAAAACATATGCTTAATACCTTAAACTGAATTACAAATTTGTAAATGTGGCTGTGGTGAGACTTTCTGTCTTACTTATTGAAATAAACTGAAATTATTCAACTCTTGGGAAGACGTGAAAGAAGTTACCATACAATTAAACCTATTTTGGGTGAGAATGGACTTTAAAAAGTATTTGCTCAACAATTATTATGGATTTACTGAACAGCACACTGAGATTTGATCTTTGACTCCAAATTAATTTTATTTATTTTGCTAATAACTACTGTTACTGTTTGCAGGTCCCCAATTAAAACTTGTTTTCCAGTTCAGGTCATCTTATCCCCGACAGGGAGCCACCTGCAGGTCCCCTGCTGCATTGGTCTCTCTGCCCATCCACCCAACATCACTCTTTCACAGAAAATAGCATTTGTAAGATGGAACTTAATGTAAATGAACCTTACCTTCACAACATGCATTAAGGTTACCTTCTGGTGAGACTCTGGTGTGCTTTTGTATATGGCGTGGTCCAGGAAGTGGAAATGATAGCAGTGGTGCTGATGGTGCCTTCCAACTGCTATTCGTTGACTACTTAAGGACACGGTAACCTGTTACGTGACTTAGACTGTACAATGACATCAGCATGGTATGCTATAATTTACAGTCATAATATTTCCCAGGTTTAGTGAAGGGATAGTTAGTTGGTGCACAGAAGCCCTCAGAGATGAAAGGCCAGCTATCCGTGAATCACCAATTTTTTGGCCTCCCTTTTGACTCACTGCTAAAATTTGAACTGGCAGATATTAACAGGGAGTTAAGTTGTCTATACACAGTGACAGCCTGAGGTTTATGTTACTGTGGGCTGGGGTTTGAATATTCTTCAGTCTTTGCTCAGGTAGGAGATGGAAATATAGGGGGCCGGATAGCCTTCTGCATTAGTGAGTTGTAACAGTATAGATCGTAGTACTTCACACATGCACTTTACACAATACTAACCTAGCAACAAGAATTTGTACCTTGTCACTGCAGTGACAAGCCATTCATTAATCTGAGCCCCAGAATACTACTTCTGACTAACATTAACTTATAGTACTAAAGAGCACCATTTAAAGAAATACACCTAGATTTCATGAAGTAAATATTCAGTTTAACATTTCATTATGAAAAGAAAGTATCCCATTTATCTTAGGTATAACAAATTATTAATTTTCGAGTATCCTATATTATTATTTTTTTTTCCGTAGAGAAGTGCACTAAAGTTACAAAAACACTTTTATTTATATTCTTCCCTCCCTGTCATGTCATACTGCAATGCCTTGGGTCATGAATTAATCTATGTTTAATCCCATTAAATTTATAGCAAACAAATGCATAGACAGACCCATAACTTAACTATGTCTGCAGTTTTTATCTACAATTTCACGTGCTGAAAATGTAACACTAGCTGTCTACTGCTGTTTAGCCCCGAGCTTGTTGCAGAAGTTTTAGATGTAGGAATATTCTTTTTTAGTACGAGGCAGGAAAAATTAGATACATTTCTAGTGCAGTTTTAAATAGAGAAGTAGCAGTTATGCATATAAGACATGTCACTTTAAATAGAACTGCAGTTTCTTAGTATGGAAATGTAGAACAAGTCATCATTGGACTTAAAAATTGTCTGACATTTTTCCAGCAAACTGATGTAGGAACTTCATGCAGGTGAGATTTACCACATTACCATAGACATTTAAATTACATTATATTACATTTGCTTGATAGCAGAACGAGATAATAAGCCTATAAAGGCTGCCCTTTTGAGTACTAAAACATTTTACCTCTCATCCATCTACACCTTACCCTTATATGTTTTCTACTATCTTATGCCCACTCGAATGCATTGATCGAGTCCCTTCCTCCATCCATTCTGCTAGTTCATTCTACTGATTCACAAGCTTCTTGGTGAAAATAGTATTTTGTGGAGATCCAGGGTGTGGTTAGACCCTAAAATCTAATGCCTCTGCCACCTCCTTCAGTTCCTGTCTTTCATGTTCAGAATGACCCCTCCACATGTCCCTGACTGATTTTGCACACCAGTATCATGTACCCTTTTCTGATCTCATGTAAGAACGATCACCTCTGGCCTTTGGTCATACCCTTTCCCATCCATCCTGTGGATCTCTTTGATAGCTTTCCTTTGAATTCTGTCCAGGGATGTGATGTTCTTATCCATATTTAGGCACCAGGACTGCATGCAGTACTCAAACTGTGGTCTGACAAAGGTCCTATAGATTGGAAACACTACCCCTTTGCTCTGGAATCTATGCCCTGAGGATATATCCCAACATTCTATTTTCTGTTACCACTACCCACTCACTCTAGTGCTAGTAGTCAAATCCAACTGTGATCAATACCACAACATCCTATTCGTGCTTTTTTGCCTCGGTTTTACCTCACCAGCTGATATTTTACACCAGGGTTGTTGTGGCCTAAATGTAGCCCTATGCATTTGTTTGCATTGAACCTTGACTGCTGTGTTTCTTGACCATTTGTTTAACCTTTGCAAACTATTAGCTAAACTCTTTCCTTCATCCTTCACTGCCGCACCTCTCAGCAAAAAGATCGATCCTGTTTTCTGTCCCTTGACATCTAGGACAAACACTTTAAGGACTACTGGACATAGGCTAAACTCTGTGGTAAAAAAAAAAAAAGCATGGACTTCACCTCATGATCCTACATGCTCACATGATTACTATTAAAAAAATGAGGGTAAAAAAAGTATAATTTAAACCTAAGGTAAATCTCTATAATGAGCACTTTCTCCTGAAAGTGAAGAAAATAAATAAACAAGCATGTAGTGCAATTTCCCTAATGGAACTTGTGGAAGTCAACTTTTCTGTGATAACTGAAAAATACTATTATTCTAACACAGTTGTAGGTTTTGCAATCCATTCTAGCCCCACCTCCTTAGGACCATTTATGTAGGGAGCGTATCTTATAAACAATTAGTTAATTAATGATCTGGCTGCTTACATTGAAGAAGCTCTCAGCATATGTAATGAATATGAGTATGCAGCCTGGACATTATCATCATAAGGCAGGAAGCTTTCAAGAAGCATCCATTTTGTGTAATGTATCTATTCTTAGAAGCAACAATCACACCAACAAGTGATTCATATCCAAGATCACAGAATTTGTTGGGAGGCAAAATTGTCATTGTTCACTTTTTAAGCAATATAGTATTTACTATACAGTTGTACTTACTGGAAGGTGTAATCCTTTTGTTAGCTTTTTAAAATGGCTTTTATTATCTGAACAAGTAATAGTGCAAACCATGGAAAATGGCTACCATCAGGATATTAACTAGAACTATAGATCTGAAACAACTGATGAAAAAAAAATAGACTCATTTGGTCTATCTTGTTTTTTGGTTTAAAAATCCAGAAATCTATTAGATCACAGAATTATGTTTTGATTCAGAAAACACAGTCACATTGCAGTAAGTGAATTTTCACTATGAATGACCACACACACAGGGCGTCTTTAGAGACGCACTTACTACTAGCAGGCAATGCCAAACAGCAGTATTAGCCATGGCATATACTAATGACCATATAATTAGCTGGTAATGAGCAATGTTATTAAAATAAGCAGTGCAGTGTATGCACATTTTGTAAATCAAGATGGCGGAGAGATTCAAAAACATAAATGCCACCCCTTTGAGCTGCACATATCATGGAATTGAATACCAATGCTGAAGGAATTGCAATGTCAATAAATGTGTATTTTCAACATGTTATTAATACAGTCATGACCACAGCAAAGTGTGTTGTTGTCCCTGGAAGTACTGTATCAATTTGACTGTGCTTAACTTTTCACATATTCCATCACAACCACATAATGGAATGCTTCTCTGTGGATAAGGACACCATGCAGGACATCATGGTCATGCTGCACTCATCTGCAACCCTGTGTGAGTCTCAGTGGACACCATGTCATGTGCGGCATTATGTATACTAGCTAAAGGTTCTTCATCAACCTACTGTGGGGATATCTCAGGCATCTGGTTTGAGCATATCTCATCAGTTCCTTGATACCATGCTGCAGCATGTAGGGGAGCATATGTGGTTCCCACATACCACAGGAGAGAGAGCAAACACCATTCAGGACTTCTAGGATATAGCCCATTTCTCTGAGGTACTGGGGCCATAGACTGTACCCACACTAAAGTAAAGGAACCACCTCGGGAGATAGGAAGGAGGTGTGTGACTCACAAAGAGTATCACTCCGTCAAATGTTAGGTGCATAAGATATCACCTACAATGTGCATGTGGACCCCCCCCCCCCCAGGTAAATTTCCATGTCTTCCACATATGGCACTCTTGTGATCTGTACCATCATTTTGCAAGGGATGATTTCCTCTAGAGTGTCTTATTATATGCCCTGGAACCTTGGCAGATGACAACCCATCAGAAATCCACAAAAATGAAGCAGACCAGGGGTACAATTCTATCCATTTTCAAACTAGGAAGGTTACTGATCATGATTTTGGGCTGCTGAAGACAAGTTTTCACTGTTTGCACTGCAGTATGATTCGGTACCTGTACAAAAATATTTACATTATGTGCAATGTTACCTAATATGATACTGAGGTGGCAGATACAGCAAGGGGCCATTTTCAAAAGGAACACACAACAGTTCACACTCTTGTCAAGCAGTGAGGACAGTGCCAAATAAGATGTCAGTATAGGAGTCATCTGCAGGAGTTGAACATACAACAGTGTCTTGAGATAAATGGTGACTTACACAATTTTACCTAAGAGATATTACTTTTATAAGCTGACCTAACAGCTGCCTTCAAATTACCTCAGCACTCAACAGGAAGATCATAATATGGGTGTTGTAGCCTTGAAGTATTGTTTTTCAGTTCATTATGCCCAGAAATATACGAAGAGGTACCACCTGATAAATTATATATAAGCATGTAAATGCTGTTTTCTTAAGTATCTTTGAAGTTCTCCAAAACCGAAAACTTTTATCTGCAATACAGAAGAAAACTGGGATATTAGTACTGCAAATCAGAAATGGTGGAACATCTCATTGTAATTTTGCTTCAGTTCTGTCATAACTGAAGTACTATACATAGCCATTGGGGCCTACCATCCTAACTCCAGAACAATATGGATTAGAATAACAGCATAAATTACTGACAGTATACATGGCACCTTACATTTCCTCCTCCATATTTACAGGTGCACCACTGAAGACACCATTGCAATGGAGAAATGGAAATAATGTCTGCCGTGTGGCCTGATACTTTAGAGCACACCCTGTTAGATTTCTGGTAAACTGCTAGACTGTGTTATAGTTCCAGAATTCTTCTCACCATTTCAGTTACATTCACCTATCACCCATCGACAACATCTACTTGTCATAATCGACAAAGGCAATGGAGTTATAGATGTTGTTTTGCTTACGGGTATAAATAATAAAACAGACTTTTATGTAGTTGGTATTTATTAGGCTTCTTTTCCTTTGAAGGACTTGGTTTGTTTCTGTAACTCATAAACTACAGGAAATTAATGGCTTAAGATTCCATGGTTATTTAACTTACAAGAAACTGTATTTTTCCGTTATCGGGGCAACACTTCAAATGAGCGCTTGGAATGTTGTATTTGCAGTGCTGTTGTTCTTTTTAAATAGAAATCCATTTATTTCATTTTCATTAATATGTTTTGTTTCAATGTGTTAAGATGAGCAGGAAAATTACATCAACGAACCTTTATTTTTCATTGCTGACACTGCTACGTGCATGCAGTAAGTTAAATTTTGGTACGCTTCTGATGCACACGTATATTGTACAAAAGTATGCGTTTCTTGTTGCTGGTGGGTTTTTTTTCTTTTTTCACAGTGATTTCACAGCTGCTGCTGAAGTGGCCCACACACACACACACACACACACACACACACACACACACACACACGCACGCACGCACGCACGCACACACACACACACACACACACACACACACACACACACGCACGCACGCACGCACGCACGCACACACACACACGCACGCACGCACGCACACACACACACACACACTTACTTTCCTGTCACTGGTAATTATTAAATGTGATCCTTAATGACTACTCCTTTCCTTACAGAAAATAGCTTATTTACAATATTTGGTAAGTAACACCCATGTTGCAGTGCTGATTTTACTAACATCGTAGTGGTTACAAACATTTTCCTTAAAGTATACACATCAGGGTACTTTTAATTTAGGGATCACATTTAATAATTATTATTGACTGGATAGTAAGTGTGTGTAGGGCCCACTGCAGCAGCACCTAGGAGATGACTGCAAGCGCCTGGTAAGATTCCAAGCACTCATTTTTGAAGCGATGCCCAGATCTTATTTTCCTGCTAATAGTGACATGCAATTGCAGAAAAAGTGAGTTAGTAGCATAGACAGAACAGATCAGTAAATTTCAACACGTACCACACCGAGCGTTTGATCACTTTAAGCTTCTGACTACTTTGTCATTCGAATAACAATGAGTTACAGTACACGCATCAGGGTTATTCATAACCACTATGACGTTAGTAAAATCAACACTGCAATGTAGGTGTTACCATGAAAATATTGTAAATAAGCCATTTTCTGTAATGAAATGAGTATCAGAAGTTCTAACATACGTTGTTTGTACAGCTAACATCAGATGGGATTACTTGCGAAAAGATAGGCAGGGACGCGTTAAACAGAAAGTGCTCATTTGTAAGTGTTGCCCCGGGGGGGGGGGTGCGTTTCTGTGGCTTCACTGTTTTCAGCACTGTGGTGGAAAGTTACGGGTCAGGTTCCGTTAAGTGTGCGATTGTGCAGACTTTAGGTTTAGGGCACGGGTTAGGTAAGTTAGGGTTAGGGGCGGCTGAGGTGGGTGTGCGATAGTGACTGACTTTAGGGTTAGGGTGCGATAGGTGAGTTAGGGTTAGGGCGTGGGTCAGGTGAGTGTGCGATAATGACAGACTTTAGGGTTAGAGCGGGATAGGTGAGTTAGGGTTAGGGTGCGGGTCAGGTCAGTGTGCGATAGTAACGGATCTTAGGTTTATGGTTTGGGTTAAGGTAAGTGGATAGATAGTAGTGTATGTACAGTTTAGCGTAGGGTTAGATGTAGGATTTTAAGCGTATGTGTGTGGATTGCTGTTTTTCAGTGTGCTTGTGTTGTGTGTGTGTTTCTTGGAACAGCGATTTTTTTCCCTGGGAAAAAAAATCGCTGTTCTAAGCCTTCGATGTTTTTGCACTTTGAGGTTAAAAGTAAGTTTGTCAAAGTGATATAGACCCATGAGTCCGTATTGTCTTGTGCCCAGTGCTCCATTTGTTAATATATGCTGTAGTTTTTAATAAATATTTTATTTTACTTTTGCGTTATTATAAATTTTGTAAAAATGAGCAACAAATATATTTGTTTGCACAAAAATTCCAGATTTAGACACCTATCATCTTCATTCTAACATCATCTTCAATCTTCTCTGACTGTGTGAAGTTCTAGTACCACAAGCTCAAGTCATTTTCACTTTTGATATCACAATTTTCCTGTGCAATGGATACCAAACAGATATTGGTCATACAATATTCAGTTTTCACGTGTTTCTGTCTTCTGCCTTAATGCATTTTTTTCTAAACAAGCACCAAAACATTTACTGCTACTTATTTTATAGTAGCAATGCTGATTGTTGGATAATAAAATGCTTCATGATAATGAGCTATTCAAAACCAGCTTGCTTTCTTGCTGCACTACAAGAATATAAATCATAAAGCCTGCTAACTAATGACATTGTTACAATTCACAGACATAAGTGAGCTAGAAACAAACAAAAAAAAAAAAACTGAGATACTGACGTTATATGAAAAAAGAACAAGAAAAAGCTTCATGCAATATCATACTCGGTATCTGACTTTGTTAAATACAGCATTAAAAACTGCTTTGGTAACACAATAGTAACAGTAACATCAAATGACTTCCAGCTTCTGTGAATATTTATCAGCTCAGATGAATGAAGAGCAAATACATGTGCTAAAACAGAACAGTAATTCAAATAGTATGTTTATTTTCAGCAGACTTCTGCCATGTCCTGATAGTATTGCCATTTTACTTCTGATGTTACATAGGTACCAAGTATCTGAATTGCTGATTGCAAGGCTAACAGTTAAATCAGTTCTCCGCCGCCTTTTGGTACAATCATACTCTGCAGAACACTGCTGCACAGCAGTTTCTATATAACCAATCACAGCCCTGACTGCTTCAAGGAAGACGTCAACTGAAAGTGCCGCTGGTTCTGTCGATATTCATGGTGCCCCTCATATGAATGCCCCCACAAACTCATAGATGTAGTTCTCTTTAACCTATGTTGAACCGATAATTCACGTGTCTTGTCATTTAAAATGTCAGTAAACAGAAATTAAATGGATTATACAGAATTGCTCAAGGAAAATGATTCATATAAGCTTAATTATACAAAAACAACTCAGTAATAGTCTGGTGTGTGACAAAATTATAAATAATGGAACAATACAAATAACTTCATAAATTAGACTGATTTTCTCCTTTTTTAGTAACTAGAAAGATTTTTTTCATTGCAGTTTATATTAACACATCTAATATATCAAGTGACCTTTACACATACTGTACAAAAACATGTCAGAGATGGTTACAATAAATCCATCTAACTGAGTTCTGCTGACCTGTTAGTAACCCTGCTACAATAGATGGAAAATATTGCAAACCTCTGATGTCTGCACTGTCTTAAATAAACTCACTGCAATAAAACATGACTTAAGTAACATGTCTTAATGACAGAATCTGATTGACCTTTTATAAATTGCATCATTCTTTAACAATAACATTTACAAGTCTTCTCACGCCAAGGAAATGAATATTCTCACTAAATAAATGCAAAATGAATAAACTGTGAAATGTATATGCTGTTGAGCTTAGACCATATTATGTAAACACTGAGCAAATCTGTGATGATCTCAGAGGTCAGTGCTTACTATTAACAACCTTCTGTATAACTTAATGTCTCAGCCGTAACCTTTTTGTTGGAGGGCCCAAATATTATCTAAAGTTATATAATCAGCATTGCCTAAGTGTTTGTATTTAACTGATGTTCTTAAATGTGTGAAATATATCACTCATCCAGAATCTAATCCTGGATCCAGGCCACACCTTTTTGGGTTATAGAGTGTGCCTATGTTTTTTAACAATATAAGTAACAAATGTGATGCTTTCCATATATTCACCCTGAATTGGTATAAAGATAAAGTTAGCACAAACAAATAAGATGACAGAGGTAAATCCTAGTCTCATTTAGAAGTAAAGAACAAAAAATTACAGTCTAGAAACCATGAAAATAACTTTTAGAAACCCAAAAATCAGTGAAAAAGAACTACTGAACCACAAATCCAAAAACCACAAGTGAGACAGAGTGCAATGTAGGTTAATACACAATGGGAAAGGTAAGATTTTTTTCTGACATATAGGTACAACTAGTTTTAATTTCTAAGTTTTTTCTTTCTTTAAAAGAAAGTTTTTCAATACTGATTTTCAGATTGCTGCTAATCAGTATTTTTGCAGATATATTTTATCTAGTCATGAAAGATGAAGGATTCAATTAAACGAATAAAGCAGGATCTCTACAGCTAATGTCAATACATCCTTATCAAAATGCATTGGAATATTTTTACTTTAGGAAAGCCAATGCACTGAAGGAAAACAACTCTAGGTAAAATAGACACGTCTGTATATGGCATGTAGGGACATAAATATCCCTGATTAGACTACTGCATTGCTTTATACCATTTTTACTCATGGTTTTAAACCACTTTTACTGTCTATTTTCATTATTTAGTCTACCTGATAAAGGGTTGCAGGCATCCAGAATCTGACCCAACAAGCAGTGGACATAAGGCAGGATCCAGTACTATGTAAGATGCTTCACTGCAGGTCACCGATGAGCTCACAGATATGCTGTTCACATGCCTATAAGTGATGTGGAGTGGCACTAATTCACTTCCCTGCATGCCTTTAGAATGTTGGTGGAAACAGAAGTTCCTTTTTTTTAAAACAAATTTATTGTTTTAACATATAAGAGAAATATCATAACAATTTTATACAAATAATTAAAAATAGGTATTATTATAATATTCAACAAAACAACTAAAGTATTTACAAAGACATCCACTACAATCAGATCAATTAATTAAACTAAAATACTGTGCTATTGAAATTAGAATTTTTTTAACAAATTTTGTAAATTATCCCATACAATAAAATGTGATGTTTTTCTAGTTGTTCTCATTCTAATTGTGCTTATTTCCATATGACACATTATATTCATAACATTTTTAAATTCATTGAACGAAGGAGGTGTATCTGAAATCCAATTTCTAGTTATTATTTTCCTAGCCTAAGAAACAGAAGTTCCTGATGAAAACTTACATACCCAGAGGGAGAACATGCAAATATAATACAAAAATTAATCCAGCTAGGAACAATATTCCCTTTACCTCTGATGTAGTATAACTTTGGGGCTAATGAGTAGAGTTACCAGTGCTTTGCCCTCCAAGCACAAATACATGAAAAGGAGCAGGAAGATTTATTTAATAACATTTTGTTTAGTTTTTCAGTTTTATTACACATTTTATTTTTAATGTCAAGGTTGATCTTTTTCAGCATTATATATTTGAAGTTATACAAATCAACCATAGCGGTGCACACACATATATAAACATACTTTCTTATTTTATCATGTTACCTCAGTCATGTTTAGCTTATGCCTTCTCTTGAAATAGTTATGCTTTCAGGTAAAGGTTCTTTTTCTTATATTGTTGTATTAGCTTCTATTGACAATGTAAAACAAATCAGTGTTCTTCTCTTCTAAGAATGGTACTTGAAACATTGGTTCTGTGTTGTTTACACTGTTACCTTGCAGGATCTTATACCTGTCTGACAAAGCTGTAAGAATGCTGAGACAATTAAGACCAAACTAGGAGCACCTTATTTATTCAAGGTCAAGAGAGGATAGTGTTAGTGTAAACTAATAGGCCACACATATTTGAAGCGTTTTAGAATTTATTGCTGAGGCCTTGCTCATTAATCTGCCATTATACACTCAAATAAAAGACACCACAAAAAAAAAAAAAAAAACTGATAGTGAGAGTTCTACATTTATTTATTGACATTTGTTTACCCAGAAAGTCCGACAGGATCACAAGAGCCCATTTTCAGTAGAGGTCCGGGGAGAACAGTTCCATTTAACAGAGAAAAAAGACATTTTCAAAGATATTACATAAAAAATCTGAAAATTATAAATTTCAAAAATAATCAACAACATTGCAAGGCACAGAGATATATCAAAAATATGTTACAAATTGAACAATGAGAAAAAGCAAAGTAAAACACTGGATACGGTTCTGAAGAGCATCCTTCTGGCAGTTCACAACAGTAGTAAGTAAAAGTCATGTGTTTAGTTTAATTGTAACTATAATCTGGGAGAGAGATTAGGATAGATTACTATAAATGAGGAGGAGGTGACAGGAAGAGGTTATATAAGGTGGTAGAGAGAGTAGGATAGCTAGGTGATGGTTAGAAAATCTGTATAACTAGAGCTGGAGAAAAGTAGACAAGATTGCTGTTCATCTGAGGGTATAGCATGAGCAAAGCCATGGGTTTGATAGGTGATCATTCAGAAGATGCTTGAAGGAATGATGGTAGGTTGCAGTTCCCATAGCCTGTCAGAATTCCATTTTTTGGCAACAGAGTAGCAGTAAAGGCTATTTCCACTATCTTCTTGAGATTTATAAATGGTGAGAAGTTGTTTATCATTAGAACAATGGGGTCTGTTTTGGTTATAGAAAGGAAGAATAGATCTTAGTACAGGACAGGCATTGGGGTTATAAATGATATTGTGGGCAGTAGCTAGTTGTATAAAGTCTAGGTAGTGGGGTAGTTCAAGACAGTTTACACTTTTAAGGGCCTTTCGCTAATGTGTATAGTATTGTTTATTGGCAGCAAATTTAGCAGCCTTGTTGTAGCATATTTCAAGTTTAAACAAATACCTGCAAGTTGGTAAAGATAGGGGCACCATATAAGAGTGAAGGAAGAAATTAAGTGGTTGCTAGGTTGGTTTTTAGAAGGGTTAGTAATAAAGTTTTTTATGTTTATAAAGCATACCAAGTTTCTGGTGTTTTTTTTTTTGCTATATTATTTTGAATGTGGAGGTCAAATCTGAAGCTGTCATCAACTAACACACCAAGCAGTTTTGTATGGGATACAGTTTCTGTCTCTGTATTGTTAAGTAAGAAGATTTTGAAACTGGATTTGTCCTTCAGATGTACTTTTAGAAGAAATGGGAGTAGTTTTTTTGGTGTGTTGAGTAATAATTGGGCAATGTGAAGCCAGTTTTCAACAGAGGAGAAGGCTTCTAGCATCATTTCAAAAAGATGTGCCAGAGTGTTACATAAGCATATTAGTGTTAAATCATCAACTTACTGTATAAGTGAAGCTTGCCTAGAAGAGGTAAAGAGGCCATTAAGGAAATTGTTAGAGAAGTGAACCAAGGATTGAGCTTTGGGGTACAGCAGTGGTAATTGGGAGGTAAGGAGAGAAAGTATGTTGCCATGTAACAGTTTGCTATCTGTCAGGTAGGTAGCTTTTAAACCACTGAAGTAAAGAATGGGATAGGCCAAGATGGAGCAGTTGTTGAAGGAGTTTGCTATGTGAGATGGTATCAAAGGTTTTGGGCAGATCCAGAAATATGGAATAGATAAGTCTGCCAGAGTCCCTTTTCTTATTTATATCATCTAAAATGGATAATAGAGCTGTACTTGTACTATGGCCGGGGCAGAATCCATGTTGATTACTGGTTAAGCGCTATTCTGAGAGGAGATGGTGAAGAAGTTGAGCGTGGATACATTTTTCTAGGATTTTTGAGAGAGGAGAGAGAATTGCAATGGAATGAAAGTTAAAGACTTATGTAGAGTTTCCTCCCCTTGGGCAGTGGGATGGCATATGATCTTCTCTATATAACTGGGACATAAAATTCCTGTATGGCTCTATTAAGATAGTTACTGGGTAAGATATGGTTTCTGCTGCTATCTTTAGGTATTCAGGTGGGAAGTTGTTGTCAGCTGTCTAGCAAGGTTTAAGTTTAAGTAGCAGTTTTTTTTTCACAGTACATATAAAAGTAAAGGCTTATTAGCAAGGTATGCATTTTTACTTTCGCCTTACCTTTCTATGACCACAGTTTGTCTGATACTGTTTACACCTGTGGTAATAATAGTGTGTAACATTTAGGCAAAAGGGGATTCTAGTTATCCATCATATGAAAAAATGACTGGCTTTTAAGCAGGTTGATTAAGGATTTATTGCAGCATAGATGGTTCTACTAAAGAATGTTGAATGTCAAAACTCTTAACATCAGAAATGCCAAAAAAATGATGCCTGAAAAACAGAAAGGTGGAAAAGTTAACTATAAGTTTCTTTGTGGAGGCAAACTCCCTGAACCCCCCAATGTGAAAGGTAAGCCTCTCGCACCTCCTTTGCTGATATATATCAATTCTTTATCACACCAGCTTGAATAAGGGAGAAATTTCCTCCAAAAAATGAATCACTGCTGATGCATACTTAGAATTCCGACCAGCAGTGATTTCCTATGGAAAACTATGATCGCCGTTATGTTCTTTGGCCACTTGTGCTTTGGGCAACTGACACTTACAAAACATCAGCACAGTCACTTGTATAGTCTTCAGGCATAAAAAGGTATGCATTTTTATAAACAGGATAAGACATTTGCAGGGCTACAAAAATAATACAAGTTAATTATTGCTCATGTGGGAGTTAATACTGTTAAACATTTCATAGGTTCATAGGTGTGTACTAGGCTAAGGCCCTGGGGCCTTTACAAGCCTAGCCATAGGATTACCCTGGCATCATGCCACCCAGCCTTAGTTCCCAGTGCCTCTGTTGAGTAGAGCCACTGGAGTTATCCCTGGGGAGAATTTTCTATTTCCCATCCACTCATCAAGATTTCTCTTGAAGAGGGTCAGCGAGGTGATCTGCTTGACATGTATGGGAAGTCTTGTCCATAGCATGGGCAGTCTCTGGGTTTTGATCCTGTCTCTCCAGTATGATCTGTTGATTGTGGTAATGAGGTTGAGGTCTCTGGAGCATGCTGTGTGGAAGGATTGGGATTTCTTTAGATGTAGCATTTCTAACAGAGCTGGGTCAGACATGACTTTGTAAGTCAAGCAGAGATCGCCTCTAAGTACGCGATATGAGACAGAGAATAGTTGGAGTTTTATGAGTCTGTCCATATAGGACAAGTTCTTAAGACCTGGAATCCTCTTTGTGAGGTACTTTTGCATCCTCTCCAGTTGTTGCGGGTGTCTAGTGAGGTACATGCCAAATGGGGCATTGTACTCGATGACTGGCCTAATGAGGGAAGAGTAGAGGGAGACAATGACCTCTTTCTTCCTGGATGCAAAACCCTTAGTAATGAGATGTGCCACATAGAAGGACTTTCTGACCACAGTGCCAATGTGGTGATCAAACGAGAAGTTGCTGTCAACCTGTGTTCCCAGATCTCTTATAATGCCTTCTGTGTTCAGTGGACTAACATTGATGTGGTAATTCATGGGAACCAGGTTTTTCTCAAAGGGAATGATGACACATTTTTTGGCATTGAGCTTAAGGCCATAGTTCTGACACCAGTCATTGGTCTCAGTGAGGCCATTCTATTAGGATGTCAACATCACATGGGGAGTTAATAATAGCTCCCAACTTGCAATTGTCTGTGAACTTTGTCAGCCAGAGTCCCTTTGTGTTGGCCTGGACTTCATAGAAGTAGATACCAAACAGGAGAGAACTCAGGACCGAACCCTGTGGAACTCCACTCATGACTAGTCGGCAGTCTGACTTGGAGTCAGCTACATTCACACTGTGGGTTCTATCTGTGAGCCAGTTTGCAACCCACCTAGTGATATAGGGGTTGATGCCTAGCTTAGTGAATGTTGCTATGATTCCTGAGTGGGGAATGGTATCAAAGGCCTTAGCCGGATCAAAGTAGGCTGTATGAACCATCAAAATGTTTCCATTAATGATGATACTGAATCTATTGAGTTTTTTTTCATGTGAGTCATCTTTTGAAATGTATGAAAATGAAAATGCTTATTGTTTGTTATATACTGATAATGTTTGCAGTAAAAGTGACTATATACCCCCCTTCACAAATTAAGTAGTCAAACAATTTTCTAGTATGGTTAATTTTTCTATGCAGGAAATTTTTCCAAAAAAAACTAACATAACATACAATTTAACAAAAAGTGAGTGGGAGGCATTAAAATGTATGAGAAATAGGAATGGTATAGTCTTCAAACCTTCAGATAAAGGTCATGAATTAGTCATAATGACTGCAGAGCAGTATTATAAAATGTGTATGGATAATTTAAATAATGAAGAGGTATATAGAGTTGCAGTATTCAAGGAATATGAAATGGCATCGTTAGCGTATAATGAATTAATACAGAAGGGGCATAGACTGGGATACTTCACAAAAAAAGATGGAGAGAAGAAGGTCTCACTAGAGGAATGTTCAATGGCTAAATGTTATTGTCTCCCTAAGTTACATAAAAGTGAGAATAATCTCCCAGGCCGCCCAATAGTCTCTGCATGTAATTACTTTTTACACAATGCTAGTAGTGTGCTGCATGAATAGTTATTGATAAAGGTGGAAAAGCTGCCATCATATGTTAAAGACACCTTTGATTTTTTAGATAAGGTGAATAAAATTCAGTGGAATGAAGATAAATACTGGATAGTGATAGATGTTAAAAATTTGTATACAAATATTTCACATGAAGTAGGTATTGAAGCACTAAAGTTCCATTTAGGAGATACTCCATTAACTTATTATTTAATAGACTTAGTACATTTTTGTCTCAAAAATAAATTTTTTGCATTTAATGACACTTTGTACCAACAAGTTAAGGGAACAGCGATGGGAGCAGTATTTGCTCCAATGTATGCAAACCTATTTATGGGTTATTTTGAGGTACAATTTTTGTACAGAATGGAGTTTTTTAGAAATCATGTAGAGGAATATCACCTATACATAGATGATTTAATCTTTCTATGTGATGGTGGTAGATCCAGTGTAACTGAATTTATTAAGGACTTGGACCAAAACACTTTTGGTATTAAGTTTGATGGTGCACAATGTGGAGAAAGTGTTACTTTTCTTGATGTTAATTTGATAGTAAAATGAGGGAAAATAGCTACCTCTGTACATCGTAAATTTGAGGGAGTTAATAATTTCACACATTCGAGTTGTCATCCACCTCATTTAATTGATACTCTCCCTTATAACTACGTATCTCAAGGTTAACTAGTGATAGTAGTATAATGGAGGAAGAGATAGTAAAAATTTGTGATAGATTTAAGAATAGAGGTTATAGTATGGAATGTGTAGAACGAGCTAAGAATAGATTATTATAAGGAGATGAGTATAAAAAATTTGATGTATATAAGGGTAAACCAGACAGAAATAGAAATAATGTCCCAGTGGATAAAATGTTTTTTGTGACTACATATGGGGTTCATACGGAACAACTGGTGAAAATTATTATGACCCTTTGGAACTATCTGACACAGGATTCTTTGTTGGGAGAACTCATACCACAAAGATCCATGGTGTCATATAAGCGGGGAAGAAGCAGTAAGGATATGTTAGTGCATGCTCAGTTTAAATTCCCTATTGAAAGGTTGAGAAAACCTATTCAAGAACTTGGCTTTAGAGCTTGTGGTCTTTGTAGTATATGTAACTATACGGTATGCACGTTTGAAAATATAAATGGACAGAAGTACTATTTATGTGACAGTTTTAGCTGTATGACAGAAGGTATTATTTATGTACTTAAATGTGAATGTGATTTATTTTATATAGGAGAAAATAAAAGCAGTTTTCAAGTTAGATATTTAGAACATTTAAGAAATATTAAAAATGCGAAAGTTGAAAGCCCTTTAGGGCTACATTTTAAAATGTATCATACCAAATGTACCAACCACCAGGGTTGGGAGGGTGGTCTAATGGTTAATGTCCTTGCCTTACAAACACAAGGTGCAGTGTTTGAGTCTCACAAGGGATAATTGGCTAGGCTTAAAATAGCTTGCAAGGGCAATTAGCTTAGTACTAACCTATGAACCTATATAAAAGTGATGCTAGTAAGCTAAAAGGTATTATTATGGAAAAAGTTCATTGTGCAAAGGGGACATGTTTAAAAAGTAAATTATAACATAAAGAAGCAATTTTTATTTTAAATTTTGATACTTTACTCCCTAAGGAGTTAAATAGAGAGCTTAATTGGAAATGGCTCTTGCAAATAATTTTTTAATTGTTTTATTGGTTGTGTTTTTGTATATAACTGAAGATGTTGAAAAGTAAAATTATACTCTGTTAAAGGCATTGACTGAGGCGCTAGAGAGAATAATTGTTCGTGTTTTACAGCTATTTTAGTGCAATAAATTGCATTTTGGATTTACTGGCTGAGTCGTTTTTGAACTGGTTTCTTCACTAGTGGTTGTTCATGTATGAACCATCGTGCCTTCATCCACAGCTCTGACTGACATAAAGAAGTCGACCAAGTTGAGCAGGCATGATCTACCCTTCACAAAACCAAACTGTGTGGGATCCAGAGTTTGGAGATTCCCTATATCCTTGTTTATTAGGCCCATGATGATGCATTCCATAGCTTTGCATATCAATCTTATCAGGCTAATGGGGGCAATAGTTCCCAGGGTCTGTAAGTCGCTCCTCCTTTGTGGAAAGGGCTGACTGTAGCAGCATGCTATTCAGTAAGGAAAAAGCCTGAGGTGAGGCTGTGATTGAACAGGGCACACAGGTGAGGTGCCAGTTCACTCTGTAGTTCATGTAAAACACAACCAGGGATATTGTCAGGTCCCATAGAAGCTGTATTCTTGGCCTTGGACAGTGCTGTTTTAACCTGTGCAGCAGTAATACTGGGTGCCTGGCAATCTACTGGTATTGTGATTGGTCATTTGGGGGGATAGAGAGAGGGGTAAAGTTAGCACTGAATCTGTCGGCCAGTATATTGGCAATATCTGTTGGCTTGGTATAGGAGGTACCATTGTGCAGTAGCTCAGAGCAAATATGGGTATTGCCGTGGAGATTCTTTACATAACTATAGAAGACCTTGTGGTTGTCTTTACTATCTGCTGCAATTCTGTTTTTATAGCTAGCTTTAGAGGATTTGATGAGGGATCTCAACTTTTTGTTGAGGCTGATAAGAGAGTTTTTCCACTCTTGGGACTTCACCTTATTCCGCATCAGTTTCCTCCTTCTGTTGTACTGTTTGTTTATGGCAGGGGACCACCAGATTGGCTTCCTTTTTTGGAGGAGAGAGTCTTGGTTCTATTGGGTATGGCAAGATCCATGCATTTGTGTACGTGCTCGTACAGTGCATTGGTGTATGATTTAGGTTCATAGGTTCATAGGTTCATACTAGGCTATCTTCCCTAGGGCATTTATAAGCCTAGCCAGAATGTGTTTGGCTTTCGACACCCATTTTACATTTATTTTGCTATGCCCTTTTTGAGGTTAGTATACTGTGCCTCTGTCTAACAGTGACACAGAAGTGATACCCAGGGTAAACCTACGATCTCCCATCCACTCCTCAAGATTCCTGTTGAAGAGAGTCAATGAGGGACTCTGCCTAACCTGGACTGGGATTTTATTCCAGAGTGAAGGGAGCCTCTGGGTTATGAATCTGTCCCTCCAGCATGTCCTATTTATTTCAGTGCTGAGGTTCAAGTCTCTCGAGCGCGTAGCTCGATGGGATTTGGATTTTCTGAGGTGCAGCATGTCCATTAATTCCGGGTTGGACATGGTTTTATACGTCAGGCACAGATCGCCTCTGAACAGGCAGTATGCCACTGAGTAGAGCTGGAGTTTCTTTAACCGGGCAGCATATAGCATCTGTTTGAGCCCTTTGATCCTCTTGGTGAGGTACTTTTGGGGTCTTTCCAGTTGCTGCAGGTGTCTGATAAGGTACATCCCAAAAGGGGCATTGTACTCAATTATGGGCCTGATGAGGGATGAGTAAAGAGGCACGATGATGTCCCCTGATCTAGATGTGAATCCCTTCATGATTAGGTGGGCTATATAAAATGTTTTTCTAACCACTTTGGCCATGTGGTTGTCAAATGAGAGATTGCTATCATCTTGGGTCCCCAGGTCCCTAATTACTTCTTCTGTACTTAATGGATTACCACCTATGTGGTAATTTGTGGGCACTTTGTTTTTGCAAAAGGGGATGACTATACACTTTTTGGCATTTAGCTTGAGGCCATGGCTCTGGCACCAGTTGTCTGTTTCTATGAGGCCCTTTTGGAGGATGCTTGTGTCGGCTGGAGAGTCGATTATGGCACCCAGTTTTCAGTCATCTGCGAACTTGGTCAGCCACAGTCCTTCCGTGTTGGCCTGTACCTCCGAGAAATATATACCGAACAAGAGAGGTCCCAGGACTGAGCCTTGTGGGACACCACTTGTAACTGGTTTGGAGTCTGACATGGCTCCAGCAATTCTAACCATGTGGGTTCTGTCCTTGAGCCAATTTGCAATCCATCTAGTGACATAGGGGTTTATATTTAAGCTGGTGAGCTTATCTATAATGCCCAAGTGGGGTATTGTATCAAAGGCTTTTGCGAGGTCCAGGTAGGCTGTGTGGACCACCTTCCCCTCGTCAATGGCCTTGGTGACTGTTTCAAAGAAATCAACCAGGTTTAAGAGGCAGGATCTGCCCTTAACAAAGCTGAACTGGGTAGGATCCAGTGTTTGTAGGTCCCCAATATCTTTATTTATGAGGTCCATGATGATCCTTTCCATAGCTTTGCAGACCAAGCTAGTCAGGCTTATGGGGCGATAGTTTCCAGGATCCGTTGAGGCACCACCTTTATGGAGAGGGACCACTGTTGCTGTACGCCACTCTTTGGGCACATATCCTGTAGTAAGGCTGAGATTGAACAGTAGTTTTATATTTGGGTTTAGCTCTTCTTGGAGTTCATGTAGGATGCAGCCTGGGACAGCATCTGGTCCCATTGATGCTGTGTTTTTTGCTTTGGAGAGGGCGGCTCTTACCTGAGCATCTGAGATGTCAGGGGGGCAGCACTCTACTGGGATAGATATTTGCCCTTTTCGTGGGGGGGGGGAGTTTGCGCTGAACCTGTCAGCTAGGATGTTGGCAATGTCTGTGGGTTCGGTGTATTTTTTGTCATTTTGGACTAATTCTGAGCATATCTGGGAATTACCACCCAGGTTCCTAACATAACTAAAGAAAGCCTTGTGATTATCCTTAGTGTCCTGTGCAATTTTTCTCTCGAAGCTGGCCTTAGACAATTTTATGTGTGCCCGTAGTTTTTTGCTAATACTGATCAGTGATGCCTTCCCTTTTTGGGATTTTGCTCTATCATTTAGTAGCTTCCTCCTTCTATTGTATAGTTTGTTTATGGCTGGGGTCCACCAGACAGGATGTCTGCCTTTGGAGGATTGGGTTTTGGTTTTATTTGGGATCGCATGATCCATGCTTTCCTGAAGGTGTTCATAGAATGCATTTATAAAGGATTCTGCGGTCTGGGCCGTATTTTCCACAGGCCCGGGGCAGTCATGCAACTATTCAGCATCTGCATGGGCGCCGTGAAGTTAGCCATGTCTGTTTTTAGGAGCCCAAAGTTAGCTTTGGAGAAGATTTTCATGGTGGTTACCTTTGCAAGGGTGGGGTGGGGGGTGGGAGGGATGTGGATTTCCAAGGTGATTAGTTTGTGGTCAGATCTAACCAGGGAGGAGTTGACTATTGATGTAGTGCAACGGTCACCCATGTTAGTATTGATTAGGTCAAGGATGTTGCTACCTCTAGTGGGAGTATGAACGAGCTGTTCCAGGGCATTGGAATTAATGAATTCCAGGAAACGTTGGGCAAGTGTATTGGTACATGAGTAGTTTTCCCAGTTAATAGAGGGGTAGTTGATGTTGCCCAGTATGAGAGTGGTAGGTTGGACCCTAATATTCTCCAGGGTGCTTAAGAATGTGCAGTGTGAGTCTTGGGACATGGTTGGGGACCTATAGCAGGCTACGACCTAAATTGCTGTCTTATCCAATGTTAGCTGCACCTGAAGTATCTCTGATGCGTTATGTTGGGCTACCAGTCTGGAGGTGTGCACATCCTTTATGAATATGGAAACACCACTGCCTTTGGAGCTTCGGTCCAAGTTCTGGGGCTGAAAGGTGTGGAATGAGCTATAGTTTGGTAGTGCAGGGGTGCTTTCTGCTGCCTTGAACCAGGTCTCTGTTACAGCACAAATGCCCATGTTCTCCATTTTAAGGAGTACTTTGAGTGATTGCATTTTGAGATTTAGACTTGTAGCAATGAGCAGCATGACCCTCAGATTGCATTTATTTGTAGCTGTTACGGTGGTAATTTGGTCTTTGGAATACCACCTAAAAAAGGCACTATAGGGGTGGCAAGAGCCTTTGCCAGTATCCAGAAGCCCAGGGGTGACAGATGCAGGCCATCTTGGTAAAGCATCGAGGTCTGTCATTCATGTCATCCCAGGCAGACAGATACTGGATGCCCTTAGAATGACACCAGAAACTTAGTCAATTGTTGAAACCAATCATTTTCTGCTTGTACTGTGGAATAATTCTGGGTGATGGGTAGATGCTGCTCAGGGATAGGGTCATACCCGCCTGGGCTACGTAATCTGAGAGTTCCTCCATATCTCTTTCCATGTAGTCCAGGGAGGTACATCTCAGGTCAGTCACTCCCACATGTACAATGACAGAGTCATATTTGTACCTGTTGTTGAGGGACCTGAGTGCGTGCGTTATGTAGTGGATCCTGGCACCTGACAGGCAGCTGACTGTTACTTTCTCCTTATTCAGCCTAGTGAGTGGGACATCAGTGTGCCTCACTATCAAGTCACCTATGACTAGTGTATTGGGTATACTGTTTTGCCTTAGGGGCTTTGGTTGAGTGGCACACTGTTCATGAGAGTTATGTGTCTCATGATTAGTGTTGTGTTGTGGTGGTCGAGTGCATTTCTGCTTTGGCGGTCTCTGCTGTTTGGGTAGATTTTTATTGAGAGCCTCTGCAAAGGTGGGTGTGTGGTTTGTGTTTTTATGTGAAGGCATTGCTGATGTATGCTCTGGAGGGCTATGTGTTCCATGTGATGTGGTACAAGTGTTGACCTTCTCCTTTTGACCAGCTATTCCGGTCTTGGCTGGAGAGTGCGTGGCTTCCAATTTGGATATATAAGTGCATCTCTTGCAAGTCTGAGTGTTGGGAGGTAAGAGGAGAGGGTTGTCGGTGTACATGATGTAGTTGCTACATTGCCTCAGGATGCGCAAGAGAAAGCATAGGGAACTGACCTTTAGACATGCCTGGAGGGGTGGGCATTAATAATAAGTCCTGGAGATGTTTCATTGTAGAACATTTAGTGCTGGTAGCACTTTTGTGTGCTACAATAATTGCTACAAGAAGTCTGGTAAAGTGCTAGACTAATAAGCTAGTAAAAGTGCAGGAGAGGAGAGAACTAGCCGATCTAAGGGAAAAATTGAAGAGTAGACTTTGGCACCACTCAGAAGCTTACAAACAGTCCTGGATATAGCAATTCTGTATCTGGACTAGACTAGTTACAGGAAAGGTGGGAAACAAGCACAAACATGGGCTTTTAAACCAAAAAGCTGAAAGAGATAGAAAAACTGCCTAAATGGCCAATAAACTACAATTCCTGAGCCAGAAACCACTCCTCTTGTGGTAGATAGGCTACCTAGTGCTTACCACTCCCACTGATAAGCTAGAAGGCTTACCTCCAACACAGAAAAGCTTTGGGGGGGCTCAGAAGCTTACAGACAGTCTTGGATACAGCAAATCTGTATCTGGACTAGACTAATTACAGGAAAAGTGGGAAACAAGCTCAAATGCAGGTTTTTAAACCAGAAAGGTTGAGAGAGATGGAAAAACTGCCCAAACAGCCAATAACTACAATTTCTGGGCCAGAAACCACTCGTTTTATGGTAGATAGGCTACCAAGTGCTTACTGCTCCCACTGATAAGCTAGAAGGCTTCCCTCCAACACAGGAAGGCTTGGGGGGCTCAGAAGCGTACAAACAGTCCTGGATACAGCAAATCTGTATCTGGACTAGACTAGTTAAAGGAAAGGCAGGAAACAAGCTTAGAATTTTTTTTTACAGAAAAGTAGCTAAAACAGCACTAAAAACAATTCAAGTGCAGTGCAAGCTAGCACACTTGGGTGTGTAGCAATATTAGAGCAAATACAGTTTAAATAAATGAAATTTATTCAAACTGTATTCTGAACTGATTTCAATTATTGTTTTATTCAACTCTGAACAGTTAAAAAGTGCCAAAAATATATTTATCAGCTGTGAAGCACACTGAGAACACAAGGAGATTCTAGCAAAAAAATTTTTTTTTTAGTAAAGTAAAAAGGGAGAAAGCAGGAACAAAAGATAATTCAGGGTTAAGAACCTAAGTGGGTTGACCTTCTCAAATGTTCTCTCTGTATGAGGTAGAATGAGCTAATGACACTAGACTGGGAGGAGTGTCCCAGATCAAATTTACAGTACGGGAGGGCAACTGTAAAGCCACCAAGTATATTAAATAAAACAGTATAAAACAGTACACAAATACAGTGAAACAGCAAAAAAAAAGCTTTATAACAGTGCAAAATGTAGTATATTAGCTGTATAGCACAATTATAAGCATTAAAGGAGTGCAATTCAATGAAATAAATGTAAGAAATAACTTATTCTGCTCTTGGAGTCTTAGGGAATTTCTGCTTTGCCCCAGTGGTGAATCACTACTCGACAGCCTAGTAAATACAACCACAGCCCCCTGCAGACACAGGGTTTATATACCAGAAAGGATGGAAGAATCTAGAAGCTTGAATTACTACCCAATCCTGATAGCCCCTGCTCTTACACCAATCACTTGTGCTTGAGAAGGTCAGGAGATGATGTCCTCTCCAAGACTGGTGGTACATTCCTACATTTTCATTGAAATGTTGTTGTCATTTTACATGGCACTGTAATACTGCAATAAAATGACACTGTTTAACAAATGGCTAACAGGATGGTGTCTGTGTCAGGGAATAAAGTGTACCATGTGATGGGAAAACATTTATGAACCACCATATTGTTTTCACCACTGCCCATATGGAGTGCATTATCTGAACAAGAAACTGATTAAATCAATGCAGACTTTCTGTTTAGTATCACAATCATAAACATATACATTAGGGGGGGCGTGGCCAAGGATGAACACAGGATAGCAGCAGATTTCTTCAGCTCCACCAATTTCATTACACTGACAGGAATTAATTACTTAAAAAATTAATTTTTGAAGTAATTTTCTTTCTAAATACGTTTGTTTTATATAGTTCTTGAACTATATCTAAAAAAGAAAGGAAATCTTAACAATATTCCTGTCAGAAATCACTGTGGAAATTTTCCTGTCAGTTTATCAGTCTGAAATGAGTTCCAGTAAGACAAATTCTCAAGACTCCAGCATCAAGAAAGAACTTCAGTCTCTGATAATTATAATCCAGCAACTTACTGATAAAATGGATAAAATGGATACTAAAATAGACACCTTCATAGAAAAACTACAAAACAAATAGACCTGTTACATACAGACCTGCAACAACAGAAGATCCAGATGACAGGCATAGAAGAAGCTGTGAATGACATGGAAAATAGAATCCAAGAAGAGGAAATCAACATTGAGTTTCTGCTGAAACAAAATACACATTTACAAACAAAGCTGGATGACCTGGAAAATAGATCTAGGCTAATAACATTAGGATTTTTGGACTGCCAGAAAATATTGAAGGTAACAATATTACTTCTTTTTTAACAACTTGGCTCCCTAAAACTTTAGACTTAACAGAAGCATTCTCTTTTGGTATCGAAAGAGCACATAGATCTATAGCTAATACTAACTCTAACAAAAAATATCCTAGATCAGTTATAGTTAGATTTCTATCATCTTTTGATAAAGAGATGGTTCTTAAATCTGCTTGGGCTAAAGATCCTGTTAAGATTAATGAGACAACTGTGCGTTTTGACAATGACTATTCTTCCATGGTAATAGCTAAAAGAAATGTTTTTCTGCCACTAATAAGGGAGCTTAAAAAAGCACAGTTTAAAACATACCTTCTGTTTCCTGCCAAGCTTAAAATCTTCCTTCCTGATGGTCCTAAGGTTTTCGATGATTTAGACTCTGCTTTACTGTTTGTCAAAGAAAAAAGGATTTTGGATAAAATAGAAGAAATGGAATGGGCTAGTTCTTCATTAAAGAGATTGGCAACTGAAGCTTCGTGGAAGACTTCAGAGAAGAAGAAGAGACTAAAAAACAAATGATTTGTTATATGTTTTTTTTCTCTCTCATCATTTTAGTTCATTATTAATCTTTTTGAATATAGTTCCTGCATTTCCAGAAAGCCACAAATATTTTGGAAAAGATTTAATCAAAGTTATTCTCTATGTGCAAAGAAATGTTTTGTTTCATAACCAGTCAAAATACCTGAAGATTTAATGGCAAGCTGTGACTCAATTTGTTTCTCTTTCTGAAAAGAAGTAAGGTTAGTAATTTGATACATTTTTTTATCTTTACCTTTTTTTTCCCTTCTCCTTTTATTATTTTCTTTGTTTAAACAATGACATTCTATTTAGATTATGCAGTGGGTAAAGGGTGGGGGAGGGCAGGGAGTGAACAGTAATGAAAATATCATTAATAGAATAATAACATATTTATTCCTTGTAAAAGTTTTTATAAGTTCTTCAAATGCTATTTCTAATTATACTTTCTTGATTATACTGCTTATGCTTGTTTGTAAATAATCTGTTATGCTTTAACTAATAATAATCAGAACTAAATAAGAGTAAATAATATGTTTTATTTTTAACTCTATTAATATAAACAGTAAGTAACATTCCATTGTATATACTTCTTACAGCTTTCTCTTACATTTGTTTATTTCTGCCTCACTCGCTTTTATTTTCTACGCTCTTTTCTTTTCTTTATTAATATATAGAAATGCTTTTGATTGTGTGGGCACAGTGAATAATAGGATTTGTATGAAAATTGAGTTGGGAGAAGAATGTTGAGTTTTATTGCTTGTTGGTAATTTTGGGCTTCATTTCACTTACATAGAGGCTGTAATGATCTGTGGAATACATTGTGAAGGTTTTGTCATGTTTAGATGCATTTACACTGCTAAATGAATGTTTGTCACTAGTTTTTAATAAGTTTCCCGACAAAATGTTAAGAGAGACAATCTGAGATGTGGGCTGTCTCATGCACAGTGTCCATGAACTACTTCAGAAGCTTCAGCTCACAGAATTCTCACAAGGAGAAACTGAAAGCAGTTAGTATAACCTTTGACATAGTTATCACACTGACACACCACAGATTCAGGAAAATACTCTATTCATAAAATATGTCAGTTATAATGTTTTGTTTCATAACCAGTCAAAATATATGAAGATTTAATGGCAAGCTGTGATTCAATTTGTTTCTCTTTCTGAAAAGAAGTAAGAGGCTGTAATGGTCTGTGGAATACATTGTGAAGGTTTTGTCATGTTTACATACATTTACACTACTAAATGAATGTTTGTCACTAGTTTTTAATAAGTTTCCCACCAAAATGTTAAGAGAGACAATCTGAGATGTGGGCTGTCTCATGCACAGTGTCCATGAACTACTTCAAAAACTTCAACTCACAGAATTCTCACAGAGAAACTGAAAGCAGTTAGTATAACCTTTGACATAGTTATCACACTGACACACCACAGATTCAGGAAAAATACTCTATTCATAAAATATGCCAGTTATAATGAGTCTAAATGATGTAGTTTCTTGTAGTAAGTAAATGTCTTATTTTAGAAGGCATAGAAAATGAAACATTTATTTAAATGTTTTTGAAAATTTACTTAACAGCAGCATAATAATCTGTGTGTTAAAAATTTGTGTTCCAAACATATACTTTACTATAACTCATTTAATTCATCTGATTGACAAGCATAAATAATCTTATAACTCTATTCTGGAAGAAATGTCATGTGATATATTTTAAAGCAGTAGGTTAGCATGATTGTAAAATCTGGTTACTAAAATGTGTTTGCTGTACATTATTTTGTATAAAGCAGACAGATTTATTCTAGGGACAGCAAGTAGGATAGTGCTCAATAAAGACACAACTCAGTGAGATCATATATATATATATATATGTGTGTGTGTGTGTGTGTGTGTGTGTGTGTGTGTGTGTGTGTGTGTGTGTGTGTATGTATGTGTATGTGTGTGTGTGAGTGTGATGGCTTTTTTTTTTTATAATAATGCAAGTGTTTCTGAGAATCTGCATAACTATCCAATATGATTTATAATAATTTCTATGAATACAATATTTTACTCTATTGACAAAATGAATGTTTGTCACAAGTTTTAATAAGTTTCCCGCCAAAATGTTAAGGGAGACAATCTGGGATGTGGGCTGTCTCATGCACAGTGTCCATGAACTACTTCAAAAGCTTCAACTCACAGAATTCTCACAGAGAAACTGAAAGCAGTTAGTATAACCTCTGACCTAGTTATCATACTGACACACCACAGATTCAGGAAAAATACTCTATTCATAAAATATGTCAGTTATAATGAGTTTAAATGATGTAGTTTCTTGTAGTAAGTAAATGTCTTATTTTAGAAGGCATAGAAAATGAAACATTTATTTAAATGTTTTGAAAATCTACTTAACAGCAGCATAATAATCTGTGTTAAAACGTCTGTTCCAAACATATACTTTATTATAATTCATTTAATTCATCTGATTGACAAGCATAAACAATTTTATAATTCTATTCTGGAAGAAATGTCATGTGATATATTTTAAAGCAGTAGGTTAGCATGATTGTAAAATCTGGTTACTAAAATGTGTTTGCTGTGCATTATTTTCTATAAAGCAGACAGATTTATTCTAGGGACAGCAAGTAGGATAGTGCTCAACAAAGACACAACTCAGTGAGATCATATATATATATATATATATGTGTGTGTGTGTGTGTGTGTGTGTGTGTGTGTGTGTATGTGTATGTGTGTGTGTATGTATGTGTGTGTGTCTGTGTGTATGTGTGTGATGGCTTTTTTAATAATGCAAGTGTTTCTGAGAATTTGCATAACTATGCAATATGATTTATAATATTTTTTATGAATACAATATTTTACTTTATTGACAGTAATGAGTTTAAGTAAATGCTCATATACATACAATTCAAGATTTTTTTTTGGAAGCTGTTAATAGTATTCACATGACAGAAAATAGATGCATCTTAATATATGTAATGTCTGAATCATATTAGCCAAAGTTTTTGATTTAAATGAATGTTAGAACCTAATTTTCTCTCCTCTTGATTTCTAACATCAAGATTATTTGAATGCTATTTGAATACAAGTGTTATATATTACATAGATCTATATAGTAGTATGAACAGTTTTTAAAAAAAAAAAAAAAAAAAAAAAAGTTTATTTTAGTTTATATGATGCTGTTTTACCAAATGTGTAGTTTTGTCTTGATAGATAATTGAATTGAAAACTGTTAACCTCAGTTAAATATAACTAGTATTAAATTGATAAGGTGGTAGCTGAGGTACTGCTGCTTAGGGTAGGGGGTTAACTTGAGTAGTAAATACTACTCTAAGTTGGAGTTTTCAACTCCAGGCTGGATGCAAGGTTTAATCCTTACATTATTTTCACTTGTTCATTGCTATATGTATATAGTTTTGACATCCACAATATATTTTGTACACTCATTGTCACTACAAACAAAATTGAATCCTATACAAAATCCCATAAGAGATTTAATAAATATAGCTATATTTAAAGGTACACCTAAAAGAGGAGATGTAACATTATTTATCTTGTTATTTGTTATTTCGATCATAAGATTCTTGAGTTTTAAAAATGCCAAATGACATCTTTAAAAGGAATTTCTTTAAACATTAATGGATTGAATAATCCATGTAAAAGGGCAAGCCTAATAAGATACATTAATTTACACAAGGCCAATCTAGTCTTCCTGCAAGAAACCCATCTCTTGAAAAAGATATTGATAAACTAGCCACTAATAAGTATACAGTATTGGTTAGTTCAGAGCACACTCAAAAAAAAGAGGAGTGGCTATTTTATGGAATAAAAGTATGCCCATTCCTAAAACCATTAAGTCTTATCAGGATGACAAAGGAATGTTTTGTATGGTTACAATACAAATTAATGGGAAGACTTACACTTTAATTAATGTATATTGGATACCTGGAATTGGTATTAATACAGTGAAACATCATATTGATAAGATCATATCATTCTCTATAGGGATATTATTTTAGCTGGTGATTTTAATTGTATACTACATGAAAGTGATACTACCACTATAAGGAAAAGAAGAATTACATCTAATGCAAAACATTTAAATGATTTTGCTAATTCTTATCATTTGAATGATATTAATAATCAGATAGATTCAAAATCATTACCATACACCTTTTTTCTAATAGATACAAAACTTATTCAAAAATAGATAGGGTCTTTATTTCTAACCAGATGGCAACAGATTTAATTAATTCCAAAATCATTTCATGTCCTATATCTGATCATAACTCAATTGTTTTTGAATTCATGATAAAAAATACTCATAATGTTCAGATCAAAAGGATACCAGCATACTTAACTCAGCTAAAAGACTATAAAGAATATATACTTTCAGAAGTACAACATTTTCTAGACATAAATAATACTCCTGAAGTCTCCGTTGTCTATGTTTGGGATGCCTTAAAATCATATCTATATGGACAAAGTATCAGATGGTATAATAATAAAAGGAAATCTTGGGATAAGGAATTGTTAGATATTCAAAGTAAATTAGACTCTTATAAACATAATAATAATAAAGAAAATATTATGGACAAGAAAGTTATTGAAGAAATAAACAAACTAAATGAGAAATACAAAGAAATTTTAACTCATAAAGTTAAAATAACTTTAGAGAAATATGAGTTTTTGTCTTATTCAATAAGCCCCAAATACTTACATAGACTTAAAAATAAAACAAAAAGATTGAATAAACAAAACCATATCAAAGAAATCTTTTCTCTAAGGAAAAAGAAGAATGTTTCTAGTATACCAGAAATACTGGATGAATTTAGAAATCACTTTCACAAGATTAACCATAACAACATTAACATGGAACCTAAAGATAAAATAAAGGAGTTTATAACCACAAACATGAATAAAAAGCTTAATAAACAACAGATTAAACTATTGGACAAGAGTATTTCATATACAGAAGTTATTACACAAATAAATAAGCTTAAATCAAACAAAGCACCGGGTAATGATGGTATTATACCAGAGATATATAAAATCCTTTCTAAAACTACATATTCATTAATACATAAGGTTTTTATTTTGGCCCAAACTGAGTTAATAACCCCCCCATCTTGGCAATATACATTTATTTCACCAATTTTAAAACCTAATAAAGATCCAACTAGATGTTCTTCATATCGACCCATCTCATTACTTAATGCTGATTATAAAATGTTTATGAGTATTTTTGCTGATAGATTGAAGACAATCATCCCCGGCATTATAGATATAGATCAGACGGGCTTCATTGTAAATAGAAATACTTTTGATAATATAAGAAGAACTTTAACATTAATTGATTTTGCAAATAGGAAAAAGAAAGATTTAACACTTATTAGTCCTGATATAGGTTCAGCATTTGATTCAGTAAGTTGGGACTATCTGTTTACCTTACTGAAATGCACAAACTTCTCTGATGCATTTGTAAATTTAATTGAGCATTTATACAAAGGAACGCTGGCTTATATTAAGGTAGGAACATATGTTTCACAAAAATACCCATTCTTAAAGGTACAAAGCAAGGATGTCCACTTTCTCCACTATTATTCACTTTAGTAATGGAGCCTTGGGCTAATTTGATTAGAAAAAGTACTGACATAGAGGGTTTTGAAATAGACGAAAATACAACATCAAAAATTCAACTTTTTGCAGATGATGTTCTAATTACATCAGCAGGATCTAATTCTTCTATGCAGTCTTTATTTGATAAAATGATGAACTTTAAAAGTATTTCTGGTTTAATATTCAATGAAGAAAAAACTAAAATACTACCTATATATGCACGAAAAAATATTCTCATTAGTGATTTTACTAAATATGTACCCAATTCAGGTCAGATAACTTATTTAGGTATAATACTATCTAAAGATATTAAATCTATTATATATAATAACTATAATACCTGTTTTCTTAATATACAAAATCTTTTTAATACCTGGAATAATATGTTTTTTACTATTGAGGAGAGACTTACAATTATTAAAATGATAATATTCCCCAAGATTTTATACTTAATACAATCAATAATACTTTCACCTACAAAAATAATTATCAAGAAACTGAATACACTAATGTTAAATTTCTTATGGGCACCTAATAGACCTAGGATTGCATTAAAGAAACATACTAATAGCTGGTCTCAAGGGGTATTTCTTTTCCAGACTTTAATTTATATATTATCTCTTCTATTATAAAAGTTATTACTTTATTAATAGATCAGTCATATATCGCAAAATGGAAAGATTATTGGGAGCTAATTAGTATGCACTTCTTGAAAATCTCCTTAACACATAAAAATATGATTGTAAATAACTCCATGTTGTGGTTGCTAAAGGAATTTTGTACTTCACCTATTACACCTAAACATATGGTTTGTTACCCATTAAATATTATTATTAGTTATTGTAACTTTATATTCATGCACCCTAAGTATAGGGAATGGAATTTTATTGTATTCCTATAATGTATACTCAGGGTATGCTTATGTCATCTACTTCTGAAGGAGCTCATTTAGCTATAGATAATGATCTAAAGTACTGGTATCAGCTGATATCTGATAATAAAGTTAAAAATCTAGATTTCTTAAAACAAGAATTTGATCTAAGAGAAACTTGCTGGTTAGAGGTTCAGATCTTTAGACAACATCTCATTGATAGAATAGATCTAATGTCTATAACAGTTAAAGAATCTATTCCAAAACTGATTGATTACTTGATATTAAATTTACAGCATAAAGTTTCTGATAAAGGTAAACTTTCATATATACATAAAATTATCAGACAAGAAACTTTTTACAGTGTAGATTCATACTGGAATTATTTCACCTCTATTAATGGGGACCCACCAACTCAACAAGATAAACAATATATATTGGAATCTGCTTATAGAACTACATCTTCAATTGTCAGGAGACTTTATACATGGAAATTTTTACATAGATCTTTTTATACACCTTTGATGATGAATAAAATAAATAATAAAGATAATCTATGTAAGAGATGTAATGTAGAAATTAATGCTGACTGGGCTCATATGTTTTATGACTGTATGAAGTTGAAAGAATACTGGAAGTCAATTAATGAATTTTTGCAGGCTCTTTTTACAGATAATTTCATTATTTCTAAGTCTCTTATATTATTCAACACACCTGTACCTCAATGTGTTAAAAAGATTAAGCTTCCCTTGTTATGGTCTATCCTAGCATTGGCCAGGAAAATAATAACTAGAAATTGGATTTCAGATACACCTCCTTCGTTCAATGAATTTAAAAATGTTATGAATATAATGTGCCATATGGAAATAAGCACAATTAGAATGAGAACAACTAGAAAAACATCATATTATATTGTATGGGATAATTTACAAAATTTGTTAAAAAAATTCTAATTTCAATAGCACGGTATTTTAGTTTAATTAATTGATCTGATTGTAGTGGATGTCTTTGTAAATACTTTAGTTGTTTTGTTGAATATTATAATAATACCTATTTTTAATTACTTGTATAAAATTGTTGTGATATTTCTCTTATATGTTAAAACAATAAACCTGTTTTGAAAAAAAAATAAACATATACATTATAATCTAATTCAAAGAAATAATTTATTTCACTTAAAACAATAAATGCATTTTATTATATTTATTTATTTTATTTATTTATTGGCATTTGTTTACCGGGATAGTCCACTGGGCCATGTAGAGCCCATTTTCAGTGGAGGGGAGAAAAACTCAAAAAGTAAGATTAATACAGTACAATTATTTGGAACTGATGAGTTCATTTGGCTGCTGGGTGAGACTGACTGTGCTTTTTGCATTACAAACCTAAAAGAACTAACTTAATTCTTAGTATGTTAATAAAACTAACACCAACGACTAAAGGTCTAACTGTGCCAAATAAGCATATAAAGAAAACAGCAAAGCGCAGTACAACCACCATGGCAAGCAGTATAAAAATTCAAGGAGACTAAATGAGACTGTATTTAATAAAAAACAGGATAAGCGCTTTCACATAAAAATGCTTCATCAGATCCTCAGTATAGACATACCAACAAGTACATTTAAAAAGCACATTCAAAAAGAAATTACCCTATCAAACAACTGGGCCAGTTAATGATGTAATGGCCTGAAGCATTTTTATGTGAAAGCACTTATCCTGTTTTTTATTAAATACAGTCTCATTTCGTCTCCTTGAATTTTTATGCTGCTTGCAGTGGTGGTTGTACTGCGCTTTGCTGTTTTCTTTATATATTTATTTGGCACAGTTAGACCTTTAGTCGTTGGTGTTGGTTTTATCTACATATTTCTTTTGGTACCTTTACTACGACCCATGGCTGAGAGCAGCACTATGGTTCTGGATGGTCGAGCATCTGGGAAACTACAACAGCAATATCATTTTGAATGGTTGGTTCATGTTGCGAATAATCCTTTACTTACAACGGAGTTTTGTTCCACTCCAACTGTGCGAAAGGATGTTGCTGAGATGGAAGTTTTCAATACTTTGTTTAAGGAGCTGGAGAATGCTCTTTATAAACTGAAAAGAGCACAATGGCAGCATCTACACTTTGAGGTGTGCCTTCACTATAAAGTTGTACCTTGGGGACTTAGTATTTTGCGGATGCCCACATATGGGGATACTTTCGCCAAGTTACTGAGTAAGTGGCAAAGTCTCAATTTGGAACTGAGTTTTAACAACTTGCGTTTAATAAATGATTTCTTTGCACCTATGGAGCAGGAACTTTTTGAAACTGCTACTAGGCTGCAAGAGACCTTGTCTGTTAGATTTAATGGTAAACCATATGTCAACAAAATTGAGAATCTTTTTATAAATCTTGCTTCCTATGATGAGCGTTTGTCTCTCCTGAAGAAGAAGAAACTTAAGAGATATGAAAAACTTTAGAGATTGCCATATTTTTTTTTGGCCACGTTCTGTTACTAGACAAGTAACTTATGAATAAAGATAATTTACGGTCTAGTACTGATTCAGTCAGAGAAGTGACTGATACAGTTGAAGTTGCTGTAATGGAAGGGATGGGAGATCAACCGGAGTTGTTGCCTTCTGGAGAGGCAGGAGCTCCTTATTATGAACGGGCAATAATGACTGGTAGCAGCAATTTACAGGTTCATACCATTGATGGGCAAGGAGGGGCTAGACCCAAACAAACCACAAATGGGTCATTTACTTCTGCAACTTCTTTTTTGCTATCTGCACTTCCGAATTTACCAGTTCCCTTCAAGCTGACAATGAATCAATCAGCGACGCGATCTGTGAGCAGAGGATGCAAACGGCGGAGGCCGTCCCTCGAGCAGAAGGGAATGGGAGCTTAGAAGAAGCAATTTAAACACTGATAGTGAATATTTCTTCGACTATTTTAACAGAGGCTCAACAGCATGTGCTTGAACGAGGACTCTCGTTTGTACTAGCAAGATCAGCACAGGTTAGTGATGTGCTAATAGACCTATGCAAATTTGCTAGGGATGTTGCACTTAAAACTATATTTCATGGGAATTCTCAACCCACTGATGGGGGTTTGAGGAAACCTAGTTCTTTCAATCCCCAGCTTCCACCTATACTTGAGACCTTTGTTAAGGTCTGTAAGAAAGATATTTATGGTGCTTTGATGTGCCCAGTTGGTAGGAAGTTTTATAATTTCACTGAAGGAGACTACATGGTTTTAGAACAGCTCAAACTGAATATGGATATTTCTATAGGTCCCGCCAATAAGGGCGGGGTGATTTTAGTAATGGATACTGTTGAATACTTATCTAGTATGAAGAAACTTTTGAGTCAACGGGATACCTGTTTACCTATTACTAGATATGAGATTAATGGTTTTATTAGCAATATACATGTTCAATTACATGAGTTTTTGATGTCAGATACAATAACTAAGGAAATGTATGACTTCATGATGGTTGAACATCCATTGATTCCATCATTCAATGGCCTACCAAAGATACATAAGGCCAGGTTTAAACCACCCATGAGGCCATTTGTGGCCAGCAAAGATTGGGCCACTGAGCCCCTTTCTATGTTTGTTGAACACGAACTAAAGCCTTATTTGACAAAGTAGCCGGCAGTCTTGAGAGACACAGAAGATTTTTTAGTATGTTTTGGTGAATATACTTGTGGACTGGACTTGAATGATGGGACTTATATACTATTAACATTAGATATTAATACGCTATTTACAATTATGGGGTTGACTTGATTAGAAGTTTTTTAAATAGAGTTACTGCTTTAACACATCAGCAGATTGAGTTTATTTGTCCTTTACTTGACCTAATATTGAAATACAATGTGTTTACATTTGATGGTACTTATTATTTGCAGGCACAGGGTGTTGCCATGAGCACACCCTGTGCCAATAATTTTGCAAATTTAATACTAGCGGATTGGGATTGGGATTTTTTCTGAACATTTTTATAGATCACATTTGATTTTATATAAACGTTTTGTAGATGATATTTTTATTTTGTGGAGGGGTACAGATGTTTTGTTATAGGATTTTGTCAATTATTTAGAGGGCAGTAGTACGTGCTTTAGATTCTCTATGCATACTTCCAAATCCAGTATAGATTTTCTTGACACAACCATTCCCATTAATGTCACTGGAAGGGTTGACTCTTTAATGTATAGGAAGGAATGCAGGAAGAACAACTTGCTTGACAGGACAAGTATGCACCCTAAGAGGATTTTTGGAAATGTTATGAAGGGGCAATTCCTGCATACATCTAGGTTGCACACACAGGAGGATGATTATGGCCGAGCTAGGGATAGATTTGTGAATGAACTATCAGACAGGGGATATCGTAAAAGGCAAATAGCGCAGAGAGTAGAGGAGGTGGATAGTCTGAGGGATACAGTGGGTACCCCTTTTTGAATAGGGACGCAACGTCATCGCGTCCTAAGGTGAATAATAGACCTACATCCACTTTTTGTTTGAAATACAGTAGTACTATTAACTTAGTTTGTGATATTGTCAAACAGAATTGGGCTATACTGTGTTCTGATGACACCATCTTCAAGGTAGTAAGTGATGCCCCTAGATTTGTTTATAAAAATAATCTGACTTTGAAAAGGGAACTGTGTTATAGACCATTTAGGAAATCTTGTAGTGTACCCCTGAGGTTTGGGACATTTCCATGTAGGTCTTGCAAAGCCTGTAAATATATGTCCCGAACCAATACATTTGTACATCCTATAACTGGTAAGGACTATGTTTTTAAGGTACATACCAACTGCAGGACAGCTAACTTAGTGTACCTTGCTACTTGTAATGACTGTGAATCATACTATGTGGGTAAAACTAATCAGAAATTGAAGGATTGTGTCCTGCAGCATGTAGGGGACATGAGAATGAGTTGTTTAAGTGCCCTCTTTAAACATGTTAAAGATCATAGTAGACATTCCTTTAAGTTCACTGTGATAGAGATAATACCAGAGTCTGTCAGAGGTGGGGACATAGTTAACAGAACAGAATGTGTGGAGATGAGGTGGATTGCCACATTACAGGCACATAGAACACCAGACTTAAATTACAATGTTCCTTTAAAGCCAGCATTGAAGTCGAGGCCATTATATCATTAATTGGCCCAGTTGTTTGATAGGGTAATTTCTTTTTGAATGTGCTTTTTAAATGTACTTGTTGGTTTGTGTATACTGAGGATCTGATGAAGCATTTTTATGTGAAAGCGCTTATCCTGTTTTTTATTAAATACAGTCTCATTTATTCTCCTTGAATTTTTATGCTGCTTGCTGTGGTGGTTATACTGTGCTTTGCTGTTTTCTTAATTCTTAGTATTGAAGCACACCAAGATGTGAAGGGTATGCAACTTCATCTGAAGAGTTTGAATAATAACACGACCTGCTTAGAAGCACTATCGTTTCTAGAAATTATGTCCCAGAAACAAGAGATTGTCTCTATCTTTTTGTTTTTTGGAGGGAATACAGGATTTTTTTGCATTTTTTGTCTGATTGACATTGGTAATTCTGAAATGGATGCAGGGGACTTGTCTTGTTGCGCCATTCATTTCAGTGATAATTTTTTAAGCTGTTGTCCGTCAGACAAAATTCATTCAACAGATAATCATGAATCCATTGTGGACGCTGTACCGCACTTAGGACAAAAAGTGGTAGATCTACATAAATTATTGGACTACAGAGGAGAAATGTGACTCCTGGTTTGAACAAGAATCTGAGCATAAAGAGTACTATGGAGTATAGAAAATAAATGTTCTGAATATATATTTATATTTTAGAGGGAATGTGTTAGTGTAATTCTTAATGAATTATGTCACATGATAACTTACTTTTTTAAATCTGTGGTCTACTTAAAGGATGGAAATTTGTAATATATAGTCCTTTGAAGAAGGCTCATTATATTTTGCAAAATGAAAGAAGTAAATAGTTCATATTAAAGTGCTTAAGACTTTCTTTAAAAGTTGTTTTTATTTTTTGGTTTAAAGTATTTACTCTAAATCTGCCTTTTTGTTTTTAAATATTTCATTATGATTATTTAAGGGATCATCTTGTCCCAACGGACTTTCCCAGTTAACAAACTGCAAATAAATAAATAAATATTATTTTGAACTTAAATAATTTAATTCCACTGTAGAATAATATTACGGCAATGCTATGTTTGAATAAAACTTTGTGTGTTTTAAAATTAATGCCTAAATTAGTTGTTAAAATCAAAGTGACTGATTAATATTTCTGATCTAGTCATAACATTATTTTTGTATCTTGCTCGATTCATATAGGCAAACATCAGACCAAACGTATATCATTATTAGGTAGATCTTAGATGATTACTAATCCAAATTTATGAGAGCTTCCAGCTCTGCATCTGTTGTTCTGTGACTATTTTGGAGTTCCTGGTTTATAATTTGCATATTTATATTGCCTCTTATTTTTGCACTCCTTTAATTGTGGTTTATTTTATTTTAAATATGCTGCTGCAAGTTAAAATAGTTTCTAACAGTAGTTTTAAAACATTTTTCTTGTTTAAGGACAGTCAGCAAAGAGTTGCCAGGTAAAGTTGCTCTGTGGCTAACTTTGATTTATTGGTTTATACTTTTCAAGCTTACATTGTTTTCTATATGTTCCTAATAATTTATTGCACTTTGTTTTACTTTATTTCTTTATGTATTTGAGAATGTATGCATTTATTTATTTACTGGGTTTTAAAAAGTCCTTGGTTAGGGCCAGTTACCAAATATTTGTTTTGTATTCTTTGACTTAGTTGAACTGATGACATCATCTCTCCGTGACAAGAAGGAGAGGCTGAAGAATGAAGAGAGTGACACTCAAGCCAGGGGGCATTCAGCTCTGTGACAGGAGATGCACTCACCATGTCGCCCCTGTTTTTTATGCTGTGGACTGTTCCTGTGTTTGATTTCCTAATTGTCAAACTTCCTTTAGGACTGTTGCATAGTTCACCACTCTCCTACCCGAGTTCTGACAACAATGCCTGAGGTACGTTCCATGGCCTGCTGGCCTAAATTGTTTTGGGACTGTTAATTATCTCTAGTGAGGGGAGTATCAGTTTTTGTCACTGCCATTCTGCTGTTCTTCTGTTTGTGCTACTGATTGTCAGATTTCTGGTGTGGTCAGACCCTTTTTCCTTTAAAAAGAGGACTATTGCACTGCTTTATATTGCATTCTGTTTTGCTGACTACTGAATATCACTGAATGACAAGGAGCGGACAGAGAAGGAAGAGACCTGCACACAAGCTCTTTTTTGGTTCTGATGAGCTGCACTTTGCACAGATTCGGGGTACTAGCAAACTGCGAGTTTAAATGCACTTCACACAGACTTGGGATGCTAGCAACCTAGCGGTTTAAATGCCTTCTGTATAAAAATGTGAACACTGCTCTAATCAGCTTTAAGGAAAGGTTTCCTATTTTCCTGTTTGGTTCGCCATTTTTTGTTCTGCTTCTCTTTTCATTTGCTCAGCTGTTTACTGTTGAACTGTTTTGCTCCCTCCCAGACTGATCTTATTTGCTGCTAGAATCTGACATGTTAGGTTTGACTAGTTTTGTCCGTGGAAAGTCTTGCTCTTAGGTTATTTTCCTTGTACTTACAATGGTTTACTCTTGGAGTCTCCTTGTTGGGTCGTCTGCTACTACACCAATATCTCCTTGTTTTTCTTATTAAACCGTTTTGCTCTCAGAATATTTTTGCTGTTCTTTTATTTGACTTTACTACAGCATTGTCTAACATTGTATGAGTTACCAGTTTTGAAGTTAATCTCTACCTGTTCTAATCACACAATTCTGTTACTTTAAATTGCACACATTTAGTTTTAACTACTTCATCAGCTTGTTGCTGTAACCTTAACTTACACTAGCATTAGCTGTATCACCACTGACTTCTGATTAGCCTTGCTTTAATGTGTTTCCCATTTGGTTTGCACCTTACAATTTTAATTTTCTCTTAACACATATATCCTCTATATTCAATACTTAATTATTTCATACTAGCGCTACTCTCATCACATATTTTTAAATCCATATTAATATCTACCCGTCATCCCATTAAAACTTACCCTACCAGTGCTAATATCAGCACTTACTTTAACTCTTATGACTAGACTGTTATAACTAAGTCTACTGAATGCCAGTCATCATGTTACTACAAGCTCATCTCAGCTCTCACCTGACTAGTTTGTTGGCACCAGGCATATTGAGGATGTGTTGGAACCTCCTCATGTTTACTGACAGCTCTCTATTCCAAGACTCTTCCAGCTGTACCCATGAGACAGAGAGTGAGATGCAGTTGTGCAGATGGCCATGTACTACTACTGTCTATGTCCACCACTGTCAGTACATAACAACACACCATTATACCTACTTATGCTGAGATAGTCAAGAAATCCCCACTTAAGTTCCCCAGGCAGCCACCTAGATGACACTGGCCATCTAAGGATACATTTATACCCTCACATATCGCCACAGAAAATCACCAAGACTGTAAACCTGAAGTTCTAAGGCCAAGTAGACCTGCTTCTAGACCTAAAGTTCTAGTTATAGCTGACTCTGTCACAAGACACACCGACAACACACTCACCAACCTGTATTAGAAGAGGGTTATGGACAGTTGTCTGTCTTGTGCAAGATTCAGGGCTGTTATAAGATCCCTTAGTACTGTTCACTGTCCTAACAATGACTACATGCTTATTGTGACCTGTGTCAGAGAGAATAATCTTAGACCCAGTGCGCTATAACCAAACCATCAACTATGTCCGTGAGGCAGGTAAACCACTAACGTTGCAAAGTAATCTTCCCTGTCCAAGAATGATGCCAAAATGTAGCACAATGATCGATTTGTTAACAGATGTCATTTTAGTGTGTTCTGGTGGTGTTTATCTGTGACCACAAGGACACTTCTGCTTTTCCATGGATGGCCTGCACCTACTGATTAAAACTTTTGTTTCCCCCAAAGTGCCTTTTTAGGCAATGTTCAGTGCATGAATATGGTCACCTAACAAATTCCAATTTGAATGAGATCAGGGTTACTCTGCTCAATGTTATGAGTTTAAACAACACAACGCTGAAGATTCTGACCTACCTTGCCTTTGAAGGCATCCATATTTGTGCAATTATTGAGGCTTGGTTTTAGAATGTGATAGCACTCTACCCTTATCAGAGTATTCACATACAATGTATTCAAGACCACTGAGAACTTTGGGATGAATCCATTCTTGTTAGGAACTGTATTGTCTAGCATTATATCTTACATGATACTAATCTAGAACTTTGAGTTTCTAGTTTATCTCAACAAAACTGCCTACCAAATCACTGTCAACTGCAAGCTTCTTTTCATACCCCCTTCAGTGCATACTGTGCATAAGTTAATGAAAAAGCTTCCCATTACATCTAATACCCTAATTTTGTCAGACTAGCTAACCTACACAGCTCCAACAGACATGACCAGGGAGTCCTTCATTTTATAAATTCCAACTCCCTAGTGCAACTTTACCTTGTTTTAGCCAAGGGTATTAAGCTTGACCTTAACCTTAGAAACGTCTCCTTCTCTTGTACTACCTTAGATGTCATTACCACCCTGGTTAAATCAGATCATCCATCCAGAACCCATTTTCCCATTTTTTGCTCACGGGGTCAGGGTGTCATTTCATCAGTGATAATCATCTAGAGCCAAGGTATATATCACCAGGTGGATAGCCTTGCTGCAGCTGTTCTTCCATATCACACACTTGCATGAATACTCACACTTATGGCCAGTTAAGAGTATATGATTCACTTATTGTATGTCATTGGAATGTGGGAGGAAACCAGTGCACCCAGGGGAAACCCACACAGTCACAGGGAGGACATGCAGACTCCACACAGTAGGCACCCCAGCTAAGAATCAAATTAGATACTCTCTTGCTGTGAGGCGACAGCGCTATCCACTGCGCCACTGTGCTGCCTGGTTAAATCAGATTGCTTAGCTACTATTTTTCATCCTGACCACAAACCTCACCAATGATCAGATGCTATCACTTGTAGAATTCTGTTTTTTGCCTTTCTGATTGATGTTGTTTAAAACAACACAGAAGAAAACGTGTTTCATTCAAGTCGCATGCAAAGCCACTTTTTAGCAGGTATTTTCAGTAGTTGATTTCTAAAATACTTAAAGCAGTCAACTGTCACTTACTGTGTGCGATTATGATGATAGTGATGGAAAGTAAAAAAAAAACAATGGCCTGCTTGCTTCTTTTAGATGCATTGCAATCCCCCCAACATACACATATACATAGTTATTTTCATTGCAGACAACATCCAAAACCATCAGTTATAGCAACTTTAAAGCAAAGATGCACAAAATGACAACTTAACAAAAAAACTGAAATACAATAATAACTGTATTATGTACCAGATACAGTATAATAGCTTGGACATCAATAAGGTAAGGGATTAGTTCCCAGCTCAGTGAGGTTTTTAATGAAATGCATTGTCAAACCATTTCTAAATCAGTTTAATAGTTGGAATAAATAACTAAAGTCTTTTCACACTAATGCATTTCAGACTGCTACTAATTGCATAGAAGGGTTTAAGGAAACTTTGTGGAGACAGCTAGTCTGATTATCAGTTTGTTTCTCTATTTTAAATAGTCCTGAAAGACATTTAATAAGAAACATTTAAACGGGGCTTACCTAGTTAACACATTAGTAAAAGTAAATAAAAAAAAAATGAATAAATGTACTCCTTTGGTTATGCCTCATCTGATGAGTAATTTAACATCAGGGATCTATTTGTAATAAGTTTATTAAGATTCATCAGTATACAGGATCAGGGTGTAGCTGGTGATTCCTCCTTATTTAATTTTTTTCAGTCTCTTCCTGTTCTAGCGTTTAGCTGCCAATCCTTTCAAGGTCTAGGTCAGTGCACACTGTTATCCACGCATACATCCACATGTCCTCCCTTTGCAGGTTGCTGAAGTGCAGCTGTCCTCCAAGATCATCAGATGGTCTGTGCACCCCACTTATGAGTGCCCGACTACTGGCAGTAGCACTGTCCAGTTACTTCTACTTCAGAACGAGCTTCCCAGGTTAAATTCTGAACTTAAGCAGTTAAGTGCTGGTCAGTGACATTACTTAAACAACACCAACTAGTAAGAAAAACATACCTCGGCCTACTCCGCCCCCACAATTCAGCTAAGGTTTGTGGAATCCCAGATTAGCATTGTTTACGATGTTAATTATAGCACCTATGATTCAACAAATACTTTTCTACTAATTGAACTGTACGCACCCTGAGAATGAATAGTGACTATTGTTAGTACTCTGGTTGTAGCTGTAAAAAATATGAGACTGTAAGAGGTGTGTTTCTGAAAATAGATATTTCACAAAAGTAGATTTCGTTCCTTTTCAATATACATGAGATATTATCAAACAAATATTTGACTGCCTTAAGCATTGTAGAAACCACCCAAGGAAAATACCAACTGAAAACAAATTGAGCAACAAATTTGATGGGAAAACATTTTCTTCTGTGTTGTATTATACATGCCAATATCAACAAATAAAGTAAAACTAGAACACTACAAGTGATGGTTTTATTTTCAGATTTTCTTTCTAGAATTAGTTTTGAAAGTATTTAATTATATAGCTGTTATTTATTTTATTTTGTTACCAGTTAGTCTGATGCATGCAAAGGTCATTTTTTTCAGCCACATGGAAATGCAGATGTTAGCCATGAATAAGCAGACTGTAGAATCCACCACATTTAGGAATAAATAAGTTAATATGCTATAGGACTGGTATGATGGTATAAGATAATCCAATGCTATGCAGCTACAGATTAAAAACAGAGACAAATGCAGTAAGGGTTGCTAGAGACAAGGCATTGTAAGAATACTGCCTCTGTGGTTTGTGGCAGCTGTTTGAGAAAGCCTTGTTGCCACAGTGCAGGTTGCTCAAGTATATCGGGGCTCTACAAGGTCATTAGAGGGTTTGTGTACCCCACTTAAGAGTGCCCCACCACAGGCAGCAGCATTCCCAGGTCACTTCTACTTCAGAATGAGCTTCCTATATTTAATGATGAGAGACAAATGGGACAAGACAGATGACATTATAATTGGGGGACAAATTTATTTATTTATTTATTATTTATTTATTTGCAGTTGGTTTACCAGGATAGTCCATTGGGCCAAAAGAACCCATTTTCAATGGAGTCCTGGGGAGAAAAGCTCCAATACAGACAAAATTAGGTACATACAAAAAATTACAATAATGATTATACAGAGTAGAAGATAAAACATTTAAGCTCAAAATTCAAGAAGCATTCAAAACAATTCAATCTGATGAGGATTAATGAGAGGTAAATAAGCTGAAACAGTAACGTGATATACATTCAGAGAGGTTATTCAGAAGGAAACATAAAATTACATTACAGAGTAGATGGCAGTGACAAAACATGGCAGTGAACAGGTAAGGGCACAGTGGCATTTGTAATTTATGAGTTTTTGCAGGAAAGGCACAGTGAGAGTCATTTGCAGGAAGTCACCCTACTCTGCAATGAGAAATACTGTAGTGTTCTCTTCAAGGTGACTGCAGAATAAATCTTCATGCTTTCTTCAGAAGATTGAGTGCTGGTAGTTGAGTGTGCAGTGAAAACTTAGAGGGTAAATAATATCCTAACCCAGTACTACCTTGGCATCATCTGATAATAAGTGAACGATAAAATAGGAGGAGTTGAAGAGTGAGGCAATTTCTTCTTGTGTTGCATTATAAATAAACCAAAAATAAGAACAGGTGCATCCAGACACCTATACATGAGGAAGAAAGAAATAACAGTTTCAATTGCTTCAGAGCTAGGGAAAAGTGGCTCTTAAAGAGTGACATCTGGTTCAGACTGGCATGATTGTTAAACTCTGTTTTGTCTTAATCACATGAAAGCTGATTTTAAGTTGTATGTTTCTGAACCAGCTAGTTGTTGTTGTTGCAAGCTTGGGGCATCACAAGAGTGATCAGCTCTGGGAAGACTATATTCCTTAAAATACAGGCAGACCTCTACTAGTCACTTATCTTATGATTAATATGGCGAGGAAAAGCCTAAAAAGTAAGGGATCTAGTTACAAGATGCATCCCTAAGGGACCCTCCTAAGTAGAGGGGATGCCTGATGACTGATTTGTTCAATAATCACTGTGAAGGTTCTGTCCTGCAGACAAATTTCAAACCAGTTTACATGGCTGAGGATTAACACATATTTTCTTGGGGCATAAATCATGTAGTCAGGTCAGTGACAAGGGTCTCCATCAGGTTACCACAGACCATGCCTATATACATAGCATCTGTTAGGTATATCAGGACATTGACTAGGGTCTCCATCAGGTTACCACAGACCATACCTATATACATAGCATCTGTTAGGCATATCAGGACAGTGATTAGGGTCTCCATCAGGTTACCACAGACCATGCCTATATACATAGCATCTGTTAGGTATATCAGGACATTGACTAGGGTCTCCATCAGGTTACCATAGACCATACCTATATACATAGCATCTGTTAGGTATATCAGGACATTGACTAGGGTCTCCATCAGGTTACCATAGACCATACCTATATACATAGCATCTGTTAGGTATATCAGGACATTGACTAGGGTCTCCATCAGGTTACCACAGGCCATACCTATATACATAGCATCTGTTAGGTATATCAGGACAGTGACAAGGGTCTCCTACCACAGACCATACCTATATACATAGCATCTGTTAGGTATATCAGGACAGTGACTAGGGTCTCCATCAGGTTACCACAGACCATACCTATATACATAGTATCTGTTAGGCATATCAGGACAGTGATTAGGGTCTCCACCAGGTTACCACAGGCCATACCTATATACATAGCATCTGTTAGGTATATCAGGACAGTGACTAGGGTCTCCATCAGGTTACCCCAGACCATACCTATATACATAGCATCTGTTAGGTATATCAGGACAGTGACAAGGGTCTCCATCAGGTTACTCCAGACCATACCTATATACATAGCATCTGTTAGGTATATCAGGACAGTGACTAGGGTCTCCACCAGGTTACCACAGGCCATACCTATATACATAGCATCTGTTAGGTATATCAGGACAGTGACTAGGGTCTCCATCAGGTTACCACAGGCCATACCTATATACATAGCATCTGTTAGGCATATCAGGACAGTGATTAGGGTCTCCACCAGGTTACCACAGACCATACCTATATACATAGCATCTGTTAGGTATATCAGGACAGTGACAAGGGTCGCCATCAGGTTACCACAGACCATACCTATATACATAGCATCTGTTAGGTATATCAGGACGGTTCTACCTGACTTCGTCGACAAGCGAAGAGACCGACCGACAATTGAGACCAGAGAGAGCGAAAGCGAAAGAGACCGACGCGATCGCGGGCGGCTGCAGAACATCGACAGAAGGAAGACCGACGACGACGACGAACACAACAACGCCCGACGCCGCCATGGGGAAAGGCTGTGAGTATGCGGTGAGTAATGACGGACGCGTCGAGGCAGAGGCAAGTAAAAGTGGATTGACGGGGTAGGGGGGATAGGGTGGGTTAAGTGGTTAGGAGTTAGGTAGGGGGGGGGTGGGTGAAGTTAGTTAGTGAGTTATAGGGTGGGGTAAGTGGTTAAGGGTTAGGGGGTTTAGGTGGGTTAGGGTTAGGGAGGGTTGTTAGGGGCCGGGGGGTTTAGGAAGGGGGTTAGGTGGGTTAAGGGGGGTGGGTAGGGTGGAAGTAGGCGGACGGTAGCCGGGCTTGTAAGGATTGGGGTTGTAAGCTTGTTGTTGTGTGTAAGGTGGTGTGTGGGATGTGTTTTGCTTGTGTTTGTTTTGTTTTTTGGTGTGTTTGTGTTTTGTGTGTGTTTGTGTGGTTTCGTTATTTTGTGTCGGTCGTTTAAGGTATTGTTATTGGTGTGGGGATTGGTATGGGTTGGCCTGTGTTTGTGGTCTGTGTGTGGCTGTCGGTGTCGTGTGGTTTCGTTTGATGTGGTTGTACCATCAGGACAGTGACTAGGGTCTCCACCAGGTTACCACAGACCATACCTATATACATAGCATCTGTTAGGTATATCAGGACAGTGACAAGGGTCTCCATCAGGTTACCACAGACCATACCTATATACATAGCATCTGTTAGGTATATCAGGACAGTGACAAGGGTCTCCATCAGGTTACCACAGACCATACCTATATACATAGCATCTGTTAGGTATATCAGGACAGTGATTATGCAGTCCCTTTTCCAGACACCATTTTATTTGTCATAGCAGGCATATACATTGAGTTTTACCCTGGTCAAGGAAGCTGTCCTCATTATATGACACTAGTAGGATACTTTTCTTGTTGTCCTAATTTTGGAAGTGGTATGACAATGGAGGGTCTTGAGATATCAGGGAACATGCCGTAAGATCAGACAGGTTAAAATGTGTCACAATAAATGATAGAAAGAGAGAGGTAGAGAGAGATGTTACAGAGCCTGACAAATTTTAGATGCAGGACGTCATATCCATGTGTGCAGTGGCTGGGATTTTATTCACAAACATGTCCGTTTTAGATGTGAGAATAAACTGATAACTGATAAAAAAATCAAAATGGATGAGAAAGAGATTGAGAGAATAAGAGAGAGAGTGAAAGAAAAAGCTAAAGCAGGTTAATAAAAGAGACAAAAGAAAGAATGACTGAGAGAGAAAGAGAAGGGTAGAAGAGTAGTGGTACTTTGGCACAATGTATGAAGACTGCATATTTCAGGGTGGTTAAGTAACAGCATGAGTGAAATGATCTCTCCCCATTTAATTCTAATGCAACATTGCTGTATTGTTTCCATTCCAAGGTAGATTACTTAAATCTCTTCAGATTTTGTTTTCTTTTAGGTGGTCATTTAAGCTGGGATACCTGCATTTTTGAAAAAGGACTTCAGATGGTTTATGCAGTCCTTTTACAGAGAGACAGACAGAGAGAAAGAGATAGAGAGGCTGACAGAGAGAGAACAACATTCCACTTATGCTGTGCTGACAAGGCCATAAGAAGGCCGAAGCATGCATGTCCACATTTAGTGGAGTTTGGCTTGATTGACCTGAATTTGTCCATAACAGACTTAAAAAGGAAAAAAAGTCATGGACATTCAGAACTGCCATATAGCTGGAACACCTGATGTCCTTAAGGGGTCCTTTGCATATATCCCATGTTACCTCTAATGTAAGAGGTTTCAAGGAATCACACAGTGAAAAGTCTAGCTTGGCAAGATTTTTCTTTTAGTTTTTACTGATTGTTTTTTCTGTGTGAAATTGGTACTCATTATTTGAGTTTTGGGATTCAGTAAAGTTCTGAGGTTATGACATTTACTGCAAAATATTTCTTAGCAGCCATTCATCTTGATTGCTATTTATTTTAATTGCCAGTTGACTCACTTTAAGACTCTGATTTTGAACTTGGTTATTATTATCTTTACTGTTATTTAGATTATTTGTAGTACATGGAACAACGTGACTGTGCTCCAAAAGCAGAAAGAAAGACAAAACTGTAAAGATGTTCTGTAGTTCGAGACCCAACGATATCAGTGCTTTCAGAGGTGTGTAACAACTGGTGCATAACCAATAAGTGCTGTCACGGTCAGGTCTCAGGAAACGGTTGTTGATTTATTCTCAGGCATGCCTGAATATCTTGGCACGTATGTTTGTGTTGTCCAGAGACCTTCACAGATGTCTGTTGATTATCTCAGCTATTTATCTTGGGTATTATAATAATAATAATAATGATGATGATGATGACTGGTGAATAACATTGTACATTTTTTTTGTCAATCTAAGTATTTGACAGGGGACTGAGAGTGGTACTTTATAATGTTGTTTGGGCCTAATCCTCACAAGATGGCTGCAAAGAAAAAAAAAATGGCCGAGAGGGATTCCATGAATAAGTAGTGTGTTTCCAGGTTGGGATTAGTGGTGCACTGACATGCTGTTCTTCATTGTGTGCATGCCTGGCCTATCATAGTAGCACAGTGGATAGTATGCTTTTTTCATTTGTGGAAGTTGTGGAGTTCTAGCCAAATATCTGAGAAAAACATTTCTCACCTCACTGTCGTGGGGTTTAATGTGATAAATTTTGGGTTGCATTTATGAAAAAAAAAGGAAGGCCAGGAATTGCTGATTATAGTGTTTTGGTATACTGCTTATTGTGATTGGTGTGAGCTCTGCTCTGTATGAAAAAAAAAAAAAAACATTTTAAAAGATTTTTTTTATTATTCCATTGCTAATTATCACACCTCTCAACTGTCCAGATTTTTGCATCATATTTTTAGTTCATTCTTCATAAAATTTGTGGTTTTCTGGAAATCATTTAGAATTGAAGTCACTAAATAATGACAGATTCAGACATCATGCGTTCAGAAAAAAGCACTCCAAAGCAAAAGCTTTTATTATATCAAATGTCTAAGTTTATAAGAACAATATTTAAAAACTTTCTTTATTTTTGGGCCTTTGTCCCCCATTATATTTGACTTTTGTTCAGATTTCTTGCTCTAAGAGGTTGAGAGGTGTTCTAGTTAAGGCAATGTTGTCCTTAAACTAGTCATGTTATAGTTGGTGCCCCCCCCCCCCACACACACACACACAGTGAATGATAATTCAAGATTTAAGTGATGCATTTAAAAAAGCTGTTGTGTTCATTTACAATGGTGCATACTGCCTGAAACAAGGAGCAGTGATGGGGCATAACTGTGCCCCCACCCCCCATGCTTGAAACTATTGTTTTGTACATTCAGCACAGTGTCTAAGCATTGCATTGTATAACCAGCTTGTTGGTGAGGCTCTTGCACCTTATACCTGTTGGAAGTCTTTGGATTCCCTTAGTTACTGCAGGGCACTTGGTTGGGGGTTATAAAGCGACTACTGAGATGGAATTAGCATTGGAATATATATATACACACACACACACACACACACACACACACACATATATATATATATATATATACACACACACGCACACACACACACACACACACACACACACACACACACACACACACACACACACACACACACACACACACACATATGGGTGTTTTTTAGGTGATCAAATGGTGCAGTCATTACACAGGAAAAAAAGTTGTCACAGCCGAACACCAGCTGACAGAACACTGGCGGCTTTGTTTTTGTGCAAGACCGTGAACAGTGGGGACAGGGGATATTGCCCTTTTCTCACAGCAGAGATATCTTAGAGTTGGTATCAGCAGGTGGTGCAAAAACTACTTTTTTTGGATCAATCAGTTTTTGTCACTCTTGTGCATTTTGATTATATGAGTATATGATTGTCATATACTTGTGTATATATATATATATATATATATATATATATATATATATATATATATAAAATACATACATATATACATATTTGACTGAAAACACAAAATAGTGAAAACACAAACTGCTGAAAACTCAAAATATTGAAACCTATATAATGCAGATGGGAAAGCCATCCTGCATTCCCACACCCCCTGCTAATTAACGATATCACTTCTGAGCCTGTACACTAAGGAAAGAGCAAATTCTCATCTTCCATATTCTGAGTTTGCAATATTTTGTTTATTTCTAAAGTTTAAGTTTTTAATCAAATGAATGGAGACTATCTATCTATCTCTCTGTCTATATATATATGGGATCCGTACAGTTGCTCGGCTGCATCTTTCACCGAATCCCAATTTGGTGAACATACTTGTGCGAAAGTGCTGTTCACCGAAGCAGCACTTTCACGTAAGTATGCTTGTTGTTCCGGTTGTACTGCGGTGCAGTAAGGGAAAATACCCTTTTCCCCACTGTAGCGCGACCTCGGAGTGAGAATATAAAGTAGGGGGGGGTGGGGGTACAGCCCTCCACATCGGGTGGTGCAGGGGGCTTGCATTCAAAAGTCCTAGAGCTATATATATATATATAATATATATCTAATATGTCAAAATATGTATATATTTATAAGTATATTATAGATCTATATGGGTAAGCAGATCTAGATCTGTGAAACTATTTGATATGGCCAATCGCCCTGTTAGTCGACTGTAAATACAGCAATGCGTTTTAGCCAGTTAGCAAGACAATGAGCTTGTTGCAGTGCATTTCTGTAAGACTGTAGAGCAGTGGGGATGCAGGAGTTTCACCTTTTCCATACTGTTGTGAGATCTATGAATTAGTACATATAAATGTGAACTGGCTGCAGAGGGGATCGTTCCTTGATAAAAACACTGTATTTTAGCTTGTGCAGGTTCTAGTGCGACATTTATGGTGTTATAGCTGGTCCTGTTTAACAGGTGATGAAAGAGCTATTTGCAGTTCACTCACTGAGAATGGACTTCAGAACATGGGTCTTTTGATGAACTGATAGATAATCATGTGTGTGCATCTTTCTCTTTCTCTATGAGTATATATATATATATCTATGGATAGAGATGGATAGATATAGATATATACGTATAAGAATGTATGCCAAATAATCAATCTACAAAGTAACCATGGGGAGAGTCATAAAAAAATAACTACAAAAGCTTTCACATACATTGCACAACCCATCAAAAATATGATGGAAATATACAAAATTAAATGCATGTCTTCTTCTTCTTTTCCCAGTTAGGGGTCACCACAGCAGATCATCTGTCTGCTCATGACTGGCAGTGGAGTTTTACGGTGTCGAGTTGCCAGCTTGGTGCCCAACCTTCCACAGAAGGTACACACACTTGCACACACTCACACCTAGGGCCAATTTAGAGTGTCCGTTCCACCTACTGCATGTCTTTGGGAGGAAACCGGAACACCCAGAGGAAACCCATGTGACAACAGGGAGGACATGCAGACTCCACACAGAAGGCACCCCAACCAAGAATCAAACCGGAGAACCTCTTGCTGTGAGGCAGCAACGCTAACCGCTGCACCACTGTGGCTGCCCACAAAATGAAATGCATATTCTAGCAAAAAATTATCTATCATTTTGCAAAACTACATACATGAAACATACAACAGGTGGAAAATAGTGTCATACAACTAAAAGACACAGACAACAACAACAAAAAAAGAGAGAAATTAAAAAAATAGATAAGAGGGAGATATCCACCTTGGCTCTATTTATGTTATCTTCTTCCGGCGTCTCCCCTAATTCTTTCGTATGACAGAGGAGAAACTTCATTTGAGACCAGGCATAGAACACTGATGTAGCAGATAGTTACTCTGTCCCCTGAGCACTTACAAGCAGTAGATTGACGGTATATAGTGTGGGTGAAATAAGGAAGCGACAGACCAGTTCAGGAAGAACGACTTGAGAAGCTTCATTGGTTTTGTCATGGACAAACCCATTGAAGCCTGAAATGATATACTACTAAAGGTCAGCCTGGCTCAGAGGAGAGGTGATATTATACAGCATGACACTGCATGATGCAGGTAACAGTAATACAAAAGGGAGTATATTAGAAGGGATTGAAGAATACATTTATCCAAGCCTGCATGCAGTGCTCACCAGGATGGGAATGCACGCTGATGAAAGTATAAAGACTGAGTCAGAAATGGCTGGGCAACTGGTAATTGGAGCTGTTAGGGAATGCAGAACTGCTAAAGATTCCAGATGGGACTACTCTGCAGGCTGCTGCTCATTACAGCCGAGTGACGTCTCCAGGCGTTTCTGCAGTTACATCCTACTGCTACTCTAGGCGTCAAATATTGCCTGTTCATATTTGCATTAATAATTCCAAAACCATGTTACATACAAGGTATCGGAAAATTTTATGTTGAAGCATACATGATAGCAAACACAATTGTATTGATATATGACCTCTGTCAATGGGTATTTGTTAAAAATGTATGGTGATAACTTCAATTTTTAAATGCTGAAGCCACGCCCACTAGGAGTTAAAGATGCACACTCAAAAGAGCTCTTCTGGAGGGAATGGGGAGGGGAGTTAGACAGGGAGATTCCTAGGCAGACCCTGTTTCATTGCAGTATAAGCCCTTACTTAATGTCAAGCTAATGCATTAATTAACACTGACATCTGGTTTGCAGCACACCAGACACAAACATATCTAAAATGTTCTGTAGCGTAATTGTCCCTAAACTTGATATGGCATCACTGCTTTATGGTCATTAATGCATTTATCTAGTTAAAAACATTTTCTTTAGCTTCTATACCCATAGGAACTACAATAAAGAGAAAAGGTTCAAGGATTGACCCCCCCCCTGAGGTAGATAACTAGTGACATATGTGTCTTTTGATACTTTATCTCAAAGTTTTATCTTTTTTTCCCATACAACCAGATACATACTCATCTAATTAATGCAACTGCTAACATTTTGGGTATTCCAGCTTTTGTACATTACATAAATGTGACACTGCATTTAAAGAATTGCTAGACTGATATATTTTAAAGAATATCTTGCTATTTTTGGTGGGGTGGTTTGATTTTGGGGTGTTCCTGATAAATAGGAGTTATTAATAATTTTTCTTTCTCGATATGGCATCTAGGTCCAAGGAAGTCACTGTTTCACTGTGCTCAGCATTCATCAGGCCTGTCACTGAGTATAATGCCTCCCTTTGGTATGTACCTAACTAGGCATATCCAACAACTAGAATGTCCACAGAGGTTCCTCAGTAAAAGAAAACAGGGTGTAAGAAACATGTCCTATGCAGACCACCTCAAGGCCCTATCCCTGTATTCTATTTCCTACAGGCTGTTGAGGGGAGATCTATGCCTGACATACAAGGCATTGTCAGACCCCACTTTGATGCATCTCCTGCATATCCACAAAACAAACAGCACCAGAATTACATGTTCTGAAGACTTAAACCTTGCCTGTGATATAAATAGGAATTTAGAGAGACTGGTATATATCCCAGAGGCTACCTCTTCTCTGGAACAGGCTCCTCATCCATGTGAAGCAGAGTTCCTCCCTAATCCAATTCAAGTGTAACTTGGAAAACTGAAGGGGGAACAGGACATTAATCCCAGGTTTGGCACCTATGTCTCTAATGGACACAGGCAGCCTGTAAATGGTTTATCTCCCAGTCCCCTGCTTCTTAATGTTTCACCTCCCAAGCCCCTGTCAGAGATTTGGGATGCATGGCTAGACTTAAAAAGGCCCTTGTGGCTATTAGCCTAGTACATACCTATGAACCTAATATCTGGAATGTTGCCATTCTCTAATGATTTGCTATCTATGTGTACAGCAATGCTCTGCTTTATTTGTTTTGGAAGTGTTTGGGTATTATCTGATCGCACAGAGTTTGTATTACACATTTTATGTACACTGCCTTAGCTTTCCAGGAAGAAGTACTGCCTCTGCACAGTAATTATTATATAAAACACTTAAGTGGGAGGCTATTAAGTTATCTATTTTTCATTCTGGTGTCCTACTGAACTTACTGAAGCTAAGTGCTGAGGGCAGTACTTAGAAGGAGAGAAACATGTACGACATTCAGTGAGAGGTTCGCATAATGGGTATGGTGTTTACCTTACAGACACAAGATGCAGGGTTTGATCCTCACATGGTGTAACTAACTCGGCTTAAAATGGACCAAAAGGGCAGTTAACCTAGTACTAACCTATTCATTTGAAAAGCCAGTGGTGCAGTGGTTAAGGTGTATGCCTTTCAGCCACAAGGTGCAAAGTTTGATTCTCATCACTGGAAAGAGCTTTACAGAAGGTGGGAGGTTGGAATAATGGTTAAAGTGTCACCTTATAGACACAAGGTGCAGGGTTTGATTCTGACATAAGGTAATTGGCTAGGCTTATAATAGCCCAACATGGGCAGTTAGCCTAGCACTAATTTATGAACCTATGAACAAGTTATGACTGACACTTTCCAATAAACAAATGTTATCTTACTTATATTCCTCCTTTAATATATAATATCAAGGGGTCTATATTCACTCATTAAATATGGATTACAGCAAACACTTTAAAATCGAATGTGAAACAGCGAAACTTTAAAATACTGAAAATGCTTAACACTGTCATGGAATGGCCATAGTTGGCCAACAACCAGGAAGTATCACGATGTATAACGTAAGTGAAGGAAGCCTTTTTTTTCATTTTTAAATCTGCCCTATTCCACACCGTAGTGCAATCTTGGAGTTGGTATATATAGTTAGGGGGTGTGTGGGGGATGAAGCCTCCATCATGGTTGATCATGTTTGCGATTTTGGCCAACTATGGCCATTTGATGAATTATTTTATGATGTTAAGCATTTTCAGTACTCTGAAGTTTCACTGTTTCACGTTCGATTATAAGACATTCGTTGTAGTTCTTATTCAATGCGCAAACATAGACCCATATCAAGAACACATTAAAAAAACAGAAGCCTTTGGATAAGGCATTCGCTGTAATTCGCATTCGATGTGCAAACATAGACCCACATCAAACAGAAGCATTTGGAAAAGAAAGCTTGAGTTTTTGAAAAAGTCAAATGAGACAATGATGTATTAATAACAATGCCATAATGCGGGTTATGTGTGCATCTAGTGAAACAAATTCTAAATTAGTATTTGTCAGTGTTAAATGCTGACATGCACTGTTGTCATAGTACTGTAATAGAGAATGAAAAATGTCTGAAGAGCAAAGGAGTCTGTATACATTAGAGAAGTTGAAATGATTCTATACTTCCAGATGACGTATAACTAAAATTGCAGATGCAGAACAGTGTATCTGCAATGGGAATATTATGAGAGATTGTGGGGTGTAAGTTGACAATGAGCAAATTAAATGTTAAGTGACCTCAGTGAATGATATTTTCAGATAATAATCATCTGCCAGTACCTTACAGACTGAAAAGGCATATGAGTCATTACATCACCCTTATTTCCAGCAAAGGCTGCAAATGTCTGTGTTTTAATACTCTCACCCAAGATGTTAGTCAATGACACACAATAGCCTCCCTTTTATAAATGTCTGTGTCTGAACTAATATGCAAAATACAGATGGTGATCAAACAACAAACAGGATGAAAAAGGGCAGAGAGCTGACTCTCATTATCAGCAGCTGTTGAGGCTCTTCAGTTTTAGAAAAAAATTGCCTTAAATTCTTTGTGAGTGACTGTAACAGAATATAAAAATGCACAACAAAAAAGAACCCATTAGAGGCTTTACTCCATAGATTTTTTTTCTTTTATTTCTGGAACAAGATTTGGGTGACATAATTGTATTCTAGTTTCTATGCAGAATGAAGCTTATATGTGATGTGGTTCCATCCGGCCAGCTGTTGATGTTTAGCATTCATAACAAAAACTGTAATGCTGATACAAAGGGGGGAGGTACAATTAAGTTCACCAACCCTTATTTAAATATGTGTTCTGTAAACACTGGCAGGTACAATATGTAAAATTCTAATAAAACTAAGTTTTATCCCATAAAAGGAGACCTCAGATCTCAATAAAAAAATATAGAAGCCTACCACAAAACAATGCTCTAGCTTTTTTACCAATGCAGCTGAAACAATGCTTAATAGTATGTAACTAAAACAGTGCATAACTGGCCTCTAATGTATCAAAATATGTTTATATTTGATATAGTATTAATGACAATAATGTACCAAAACAGACTGTGCTAATCATAGTCACAAAATCTGCAGTTCAAAATAACTTTCAGCAGACTTCACTGTTTGAGTCTATGTAGATGACTGAAATATTAACAAAGAAGTTCTATGCATCCCTTTTGCAAAGGATATTTCTGCCTAGGAAGCCAAACCCTGGGATTCATCAATGTCTACACTAAATGTGCACTAAGTGTTACATCATTCTGAGTGGACAGACAACACAAGCATAACTCATACTTCCTTTCTCCTAATTTTAGTTTTCCAACTGAGTTTCTTGCAGCCTTAAATATCGAATGTGATTCATAAATGTTACCACAAAGTGGAGACTGCATGATCACTAAGTGTAATCCTTCTGAATGGATAGAATGAATAAAAGGTGTTATTGAATACAGATCATGTACACTTAGTATAGGCTTTAAGAAATTTAGACACATTTTACAACGAATTTAAAGAAGTTCATAAAGTATTTAATGGGTCTTTATTTGTTTGTTTATCTTTGTTTAATTGTTTGTTTGCTTTTTTGCTTGTTTATTTGTTTGTTAAGCAGGGTGGAATACTGATTCAAAAGGACAACCATCAAGCCTGGTGTTTAAACAAAAAAAAAAAGAATAAACAAAAAAAGGCAAACTACAGTAATCTACTAATAGGTAATAATTAAACATATGAACAAAGAACAAAGTCATCTATAAAATGTAGTTATTGAAAAAGCAATATATTTCAGAAAGAGAATTATACAATATAATGCAAAGTTTTAAACATAGAAGCAGAGGAGTATAGTGTTTATACACTGTAGGCACTGACACACTTTTGAGTGTGAACACTGTTAGAAAAAGTATTGCAAATTATGTCGAACATATTGATGTCAGTTTGATAGACTGAAGGGTAAAAGGTAGACTTGAACTGACAGAATGAGAGGTCTGGTGCAGGTTAGTGTGGGACATTACGAGGAGAGACTGAAGCGAAGAAGAAGAGAGGAGTGGAGAATAAACCTGTAGTTGCAAGGCTGGGCTACATTTTTTTTGCTATGTTAGAGAATGGGCGACCTGTTGATCGGCACCTTTACTGGACAATGAACATTATGCAGCAAGGTGTTAATGTACAGGTAATGCCTTCTGAAAAATGAGTCCACTACTTCACAGCAGCATATCAAGCTGCCATGGAACTCGGACTGAAAGTAACCTAACAGTCATCATTATTTTACAGTCACTAAGCAGTGTATGTGTTTATGTTTGTGTTTGTGTGTGTGAGTATATGTGTGCATGTGAGTGAGAGCAAGATCAATCGAGCCGTTATTTTATACTCACTAAACAGCACTTTTGCTGTTTAGCGAGGGTAAAACTAAATGTGTGCAAGAGTGAGAGAGAGTGTGAAGAGTGAGCACGATCGTGCACTGGCAGCAGTAGTTAAAAGGTTTGTATAGCTCTTGACCTCTTAGCTGAAGATATCTGAATAAAGTCTAAAATAAACGGGGGGACAGAGACTCAAAATAGTAACATATTTTAAATACTGCTGTTATAAAATCACAAAGTTACTTTAATAATAGGATTTGTGTTAGCATGCATTTTCTGAAGCGCAAGTGTGTGTGTGTGTGTGTGTGTGTGTGTGTGTGTGTGTGTGTGTGTGTGTGTGTGTGTGTGTGTGTGTGTGTGTATGTCCGTGTGTGTGTGCGAGAGAGACAGAACAAGTGAAATCAATAGACCACTGGCACCAGCAGTAAAGACGGTTGCTTACCTCTCGACCTTTTAGCTCACAAAATATAGATAAATTCTAAAATAAATGGGAACAAAGACTCAAAAAATAGGAACAGATTTTAAACATTGCTCTTATAAAATTAAAAACTTGCTTAAATAACCAAATTTGTATTAGCATGATTTTTTTTTAAGGAAATAAAGTTGGAAACTGAAATGTATGTCATTTAATGACTTCAGTCATAATGACTGGCAGCAAACCACACATTTTGGGAGTAAGGGACCAATAAATGAAGTAAATATCTGGATATTTTTTAACATATTATGTTCTGGATGTAAAATGATTCCTCCAACACCATTTACATATACTACAGCATGCTTGAATCATTAGGTGGATGAACTATTTTACATCAAAAATATATCTAAAAAATAGTAATAAAAATTACTAAATAAGTAAGTAAAACACAACTTTACAGACAGTCCATTCTCTAAGTGCAATAATGGCCTCCAGGGCATGTGTTACTGTCTAAATAATGCCTTCCAGGGGTGTAAAGACCCTCCACCTTTGGTGTTGGGCCTCATAACACCCCTGGCCCTGGGTGAGCATTATTTACACAGTAACATGCACCCTGTTGTGCATTATCACTTCTGTAATAAAGTATTTATTTGCAGCTATATACAAGGGAAGCTGCAAGTGTTCATTGGGATGAAGTTAGAACATCTGCGCATTTGTTGCTCAGAAGTTTTTTATTAATTTTTCAAAGATTTAATTAAATTTTATCTGGTAAAGTAAACAAAATAGACACTGACTGCGGTGGTGCTGCTGCGGTAGCGTTGTCACCTCACAGTAAGATGTTGTCCTGTTCGATTCTCAGCTAGAGCGTCTTCTGTGTGGAGACATACGTGAATGGGCGTACCTTCACTGAAGGTTGTGTGTCAGGGCCGGCAACTCGGCACGTAAAAATCTACTGCCAATCATTAGCGGAGTTCCGCTGTGGCGACCCCTAACTGGGAAAAGCCGAAAGACACAACAACAACAACAGTGAACTATATACACTATTTACATTTGACCTGAGATTCGATAATAAATAAACCAATCCAAACAGTTATATATGAAGATTAAATAAATATTTTCTTCTTTCATTCTTTCCACTTAAGAGGAGCCTGAAATTGTTTTTAATGTCTTAATAAGAGATAATATTTTCTTCCATGGATTACTGTTCCAAGACTTAGGAAAAATCATTAGTTCTTTGACTCTAACTTCCAATAATACTGTATCATTCAGCAATTTTAAGAAGTCTTCAAAAGATGGTTCAGCTTTGGTTTTCCATTTTCTAGATATACACTTCCTAGCGACTGCTAGTATAGTAAATAATAAATATAAATCATTTTTATTAATTTCAGTTGTTTCATTAATATTTAATAAAATCAAAGATTTTGTTAATAAGAATGTATCTGAAAATATGGCTTGCAAAAAATTATTAATGTCTTCCCAAAATGTTTTGACTTTACTGCAGTCATGAAATATGTGTGTCCAGTCAGCTTTGCATACTTGTAAACATCTCTAGCATGTAACATTGTTAGAAGAACCAAATTTGGCTAGTTTATTGGGTGTATAGAATGATCTATCCAGAAACGTCCATGTATAAATTCTCCAAAATTGTTCATTGGATGTTAGTTTGATAGAATGTAAAAGATTAGATTTGTTTCCCTTGGACATATATATTGAATGTCATTTAGTGATGAAATTCCAATAATTCTGATGAATTCTATCTTTATAGTTTATTAATAATTTATATAGTATAGAAGTTATATTTCCTCAATTGTGATTTTCATAAATAACTTCATACAAATATTTTACAAAATTAGGTCTGTCTTTAAAGGAAGAATTATTAACTGTTCTGCATAGATCATATGAATAAATCAATACACTTTGAAGAATTATCTAGTCGGAAGAAAAGAGATCATATGAATTCATATGAATTCATATGAATTTATTATATCTTGACTATTAACAACTTTCAGATTATTAATACAGTGTTGCCAGCAGATGAAATTATTTGTTTCCCATTTTATAAGAACATTCCTATGTATTTTATTAAAGACATTTTTTGTGGAGCTAAATGATATTATTAAGTCCATCCAAATTTTAACATCTGTATTAGCATTAACAAATCATCTAAATATTTCAGAAATATGACTTGTAAGATTTAAATTTTGTAAGTGTTACTAGATTATATTGAATGCCTATACATAAAATACGCCATAATATATTGTTTTGAATATCTAACTTATGATTTTTTATTATGAAATTTTCATTTAAAAGAATAATTGTACATAAAGTTTTCCAATTAGAAGAGTAATTTGGATCTACCCAATGTATAATGATTCTAAAAATAGAAGCTTTAATATAAGTCTCTATGCCTGGAAATGTAATCCCTCCCTGTTCCCATGGTCTGATATGATGCGTATATGGTATTCTATTTTTATTTGGGTACTGGAAGTGTATTTATTTCTTTTAGAAAAGTGTTTATCTGGTATCTTGGGTATGGCTTGTGCTATATATAGAATGTTTGGTAACAATACCATTTTTATTAGTTGTAATATATCTTCAAAAGTTAAATAAATTTTATTCCACTTTTCTATATAGGCTTTCAAAGTTTTTATAATGTTATTAGAATTCAGAGCTAAGATTTCATCTATACTTTTAGATAACATAATGCCTAAATAATTTAAGTTGGAGACTTGTCTGCCAATTATGTTGTTTCCTTGTACTTTGAACTCATTTTTTGTATTTAATATTATGCAGTTAGATTTTGTTTTATTGAAATGAAGACCTGAAACTGAGTAAATGTTTTCACCTAATATATTTAGTTCTTTTATAGATTATTTTGAGATGGATAAGGTAAGGAGTACGTCATCCACAAATAACATCATTTTAGAGTTGCATTGTCCATGTATGTCAATACCCTTTATTTTAGCATTGGAGCATATTGAGGAGGCAAATAATTTGATAGCTAATGCGAGTAGAATAGGAGGCATAGGACAACCTTGTTTTGTACCTTTTGTTAACATTATAGACTCAGAAGTGTATGGCCCTAATTTAACATATGCTAAGTTATTTTTATAATTTTTTTTATCAATTAGATAAAAGATTGAGGAAATTCAATATCTTAAATAGTCCCAATTTAATGAATCAAAGGACTTTTCTATATCTAATGCTATTAGTAAAGCTTGCTGGTTTTCTCTATTTAAAATGTCAATAATAGTTAATATTCTTTGAATATTGTCATAAGTTTGTCTATTATATATGAAACACATTTGATCTTTATTTATGATATGAATCATAGATTTTTTCATTCTGTTGACAAAAATAGACATGAAGATCTTATAATCATTATTAAGTAATGATATCAGCCTATAGGAACTGCATTGCATAGGGTCTTTGCCTTCTTTTATGATTGGTGTTATTAATGAGTGCCTCCAATCTGAGCATTTCTGACTGCTATGAGATATGTTACTGCTGTTGAGAAAAACATTGACAGTTGTTTATGTTTTATAGGTATCGTTTAAGGTCAGACAGATGGAATAGACTCCAAGACTTTCAGCTCTTGTACTGAGAAGACGTGGACAAGTTAAACAGTCATTAGTTAGGCTTTGCAGAACTAGGGTCTATATTATATATCCAAACTTTCAAAACATCGAATATCATATGTTCGACAACATATGATCTAAGTTCAAAAGTTTGAATATATAATAAAACAAACAAAAAAAACTTACCTTAATGGTGCAGCCCCCCTGCACCCCCCCTAATTAAATATACCAACTCCGAGATTGCACTTCAGTGCAGAAAAGGGAAATTCTCCCATTCTGCACCGAATGGCGCCATTACATTTAACCTTCGAACTCTTGAAACGTTGATCATATGGTGTCAACCATATGACATTTGACATCTCAAGCTTTTGGACGTCTAATAGGAACCCACAGAACTAATATGCATTTGTCTAAAGTCAACTTGAATACTTAACAGTGGCTATTTTTTTTTTGTTGCAGTAAGATATTTGAGGTGTACACAGCAAAGCAGATGTAATTTATGATGACAGACATTGGTGGATTACAAAAGTCAGTGTGGTATTTTATGGTTGAAATGTTTTAAAATGTGTAATTCTGTTATTATTGGTAAATGTTTTAATTCTTGTTAGCGAATGATAAAGTTACTCAAATTTAAAACAAACACACACAAATTTTGCTTTATTAAATAACAAATACAATTTAAACTTGTTATGTAAATATTCATTTAAAACATTCAGGAAGGTGACTTCAAAATCCCTCCCCCCTCAAAAGGTGAGATATCTATACCAGAGGATTGTAGCCCCCCAAACATCTCTAACGCTCAGGTGAGAACTGCTCTCTCCAAGGCAAAAAACACAGCATCCATGGGACCAGATGGTGTCCCCGGTTGTGTGCTCCACAAACTCAATGAGGAATTAAACCCACAGTTAGGGCAGCTGTTTAATCTTAGCCTCACCTCAGGATACGTGCCCAAGGAGTGGCGTACGGCAACTGTGGTCCCACTTCACAAAGGCGGTGCCTCCACCGACCCTGGAAATTACCGTCCCATCAGCTTGACAAGCCTGATCTGCAAAGCTATGGAGAGGATCATAATGGAACTCATAAATAAAGACATAGGGGACTTGCAGACTTTGGATCCGACCCAGTTTGGCTTTGTCAAAGGTAGATCATGCCTTTTAAACTTGGTTGACTTTTTTGAAACTGTCACCAAGGCCATTGATGAGGGAAAGGCAGTCCACACAGCCTACCTCGACCTGGCAAAGGCTTTCGACACAATACCCCACTCAGGTATCATTGAAAAACTCATCAGCTTAAATGTAGACCCATACGTCACAAGATGGGTCGCAAACTGGCTAAGCGACAGAACCCACAGGGTCAGAGTTGCCGGCGCCATGTCAGACTCAAAGCCTGTCACAAGTGGCGTCCCACAGGGCTCAGTCCTGGGCCCACTCTTGTTCGGCATCTACTTTTCAGAAGTACAAGCAAACACAGGAGGGTTATGGCTGACAAAATTTGCAGATGACTGCAAACTGGGCGCCATAGTTGAGAACACATCTGACACAGATATCCTTCAGAAGGGTCTTATAGAAACGGATAACTGGTGCCAGAGCCATAGCCTAAAGTTAAACGCCAAAAAATGCATAGTCATACCCTTCGGGAAAAACAAGGTTACCCCTAGCTACCATATAGGCGGCAATCCACTAAGCACAGAAGAGGTTATCAGGGATCTGGGGACCCAGGTTGACAGTAACCTTTTGTTTGACACTCACGTTGCCAAAGTAGTTAGGAAGACCTTCTACACTGCCCACCTGATCATGAAGGGATTCACATCTAGATCAAGGGAGGTCATCGTCCCCCTGTACTCATCACTCATCAGACCAATGATTGAGTACAATGCCCCATTCGGAATGTATCTGACATGACACCTGCAGCAACTGGAAAGGTCCCAAAAGTTCCTCACCAAAAGGATAAAGGGTCTCAAAAATATGTCTTATGCTGCCCGACTGAAGGAGCTCCAGCTCTATTCAGTCGCTTACCGTTTGCTCAGAGGTGACCTGTGCCTGACATACAAGGCCATGTCCAACCTGGAATTGATGAACATGCTTCACCTCAAAAAATCTAGATCCCTCAGAACTACAAGGGCGGGAGACTTAAACCTAGACACGGTTATTAATAGGATGTGCTGGAGGGACAGATTCATCACCCAGAGACTCCCTATGCTGTGGAACAAAATCCCGGTACATGTGAGGCAGAGCACCTCGCTGGCTTTGTTCAAGAGAAATCTTGACCAATGGATGGGAGATCGCAGGTATACCCCAGGGATTATCTCGGTGTCACTGCTTGACAGAGGCACAGCAAAATAATGGGCATAGTATCCTTCAAACTAAAGGGGTGGCGAGAGCCACAAAACTCTGGGCTAGGCTTATAAATGTCCTTGGGCAGATAGCCTAGTATGAACCTATGAACCTATGAAAAGAATGTGTGCATTCATATGTGTGATGGGGAGGGCCCATTGATTGTAAATCACACAGGGACCAAGGTACACTCCATCCATCACTGCCTATGGAATTCTTTTAAAAAGGATGTAAAGGGAGAGGTAATGGTATGGGATTTAATGGATATAGAATTTAACAAGAAGTCATACATCTGTTGAGAGGCTTTGGGACTTATCTGGTGGCTAAAAGAGTCATTCATGATGTAATGATCAGCCATGTTGAATACTTTGGAGAGATGTATAAATACTACCTCTGTTAACTTTTGTTTATCCCTGTTCATGAATACATCATCGTTCAGTGATCAATGTACAGTCATGATGCTTTCATCCGTCCAGAATCAATGTCAGTTTCTGGATAGCTTGTGGATTTTTTACAAAGTCTGCTAACTGATGGCATGCTCAGTTTTTTTAGAGTTATGCCTAGTTCAGGAAGAATGGATATTTCTCTGAAATCAGATGGAAATGTATGCTTAAATGCTTTGGGTAAGAGCTTAACTACTGGTTTTCTGCAGATGGCAGGGAAGGAGTTGTGACATAGGGAGAGGTTATATAATCATTCAAAGGGCATGATAATACATTCACTGAAGACTTTTAGAAACCATAGATATGGGTGGTCAGATCCTACAGGTCTGACTGGGTGTATTTTTCCAAGGATTTCCTAGGATTTCTTCAATGTCTTTGGATTTGATTGGTTTGAAATACAGTAGTGGAACATATTCAAGAGGTTAGGGATCTGTTATAGCTAGGATGGAGTAGAGGGCAGGTACAAGAATAAATTTGTTTAGGAAACTTGCTGCTGTAATGGAACATTGGGAGAAGATATGTCATTTGTCCCTTGGATGCTGTGTCTGAATCTACATAAGAGTTGATATTATTGGCCCTAGAATTTTTTTAATGACTGAAAGGGGATATCTGATATTTTGGATGGCCAGATTGCACAAAAATGTAAGCCTTTTACTCAATTTGTATGAGGATCTATTTTTCCAATGGGACCAAACTTCACCTCTTAGCTTTAGTAGGGATTTTAGCAACTTAGTTGACTTATTTTAATATGGTCTGTAACAGGAGGAAATGTGTTATTTTCAAGGGTTAGAAGAGTATGTTTGAGTAAGTTTGCTGATTAGTTAGGAACTTAATTATAAAGGTTTTAATTCTAGCCTTCTCTGGAAAGTGTCTTACATAGTTATTGAAAGTTTAATGTTGACTTTTGTTTGAAGGTTATTTTGATGGGGGTATGAAGCATAGTAATGTTATTGACTTGAAACCGAACAGGGTTGTGGTCACTCACTGAGGAGGAAGAATTGAAAGTGAGGAGATTTTTTTCTGATAATTTAAAAGTGTATGATTACCTGATGTTACTTTTGATCTGAATGGTTCATAAACTCACTGCAAGGGATTTTGATCTTTCATCAAGATCTTTGTTTGTTGCTCACTAGATTAAGGTTATCATTCCCCGATATTATTAGTTACTTGTAATTTGGTATTGAGTTTAGAAGTGAGATAAGGCATTTTATTTTTGGTTTGGATGATGGGGCTGATAGGCTGACTACTGCAAGGTGCGAAGAATGTCCTTGGAGTAGAAGGGCAGGCATTAGGCAGTTTGGATCACAATCTGAAGTGGGTGTAGCTTGACAGCACCTAATTAAGCATTATGAAGTAGCATAGACCTCCATTAGTTTGGTTCCCTGGTCTCTTTTTAAGTATGCAGTTGTAACCAGGATAGTGGAAGTGGAGGGAAAGAGTGCCATCGTTTAGCCAAAAGAATCCTTAAACAGTACAGAAAGGCTAGAACTTGTCAGAATGAGGATAGTATAAAAAAAATTACCAAGAAACTGAAAAGCATTATAAGGACCAGTGAAGCAACACATGAATGCAAATTAGCTTCTAAACCAAAGGATAATAATGTCTTTCTTTAGCTATGTTAGATAAACTAAATAATAACACTCAACTTTACTCTGAATTTTTCATTAATGGAACCCCCACTGTCTCTGATCCAAATGACATAGCAAAATGACATAGCAAATAAGTTCATCATAAACTTCACCACTGAAACCCCTGTTCAAACAACACTCATCACAGAATCCCTTACACTCACTATCATGACTAAGGGACGTGTTCTTAAGGTTCTATCAAAGTCCAAAACCACTTCCTCCATGGGTCTTGACAACATAATTGCATGTTTAATAAACAGCAATAAGGAGGATCTCACTGTACCTCTCCATAGAGTGTCTAACCTAAGCCTAGCCATCTGGTGCACTGCAGTGGTGATGCCCCACCTGGAATGCTGGAAATTTTAGGCTAATTGACCTTATGAGTTGGATCTGTAAAGGTATAGAATGTATTATAACTGATCTAATTGATTATGACATTAAGAATCTCAATAGGCTTGACCCACAACAATTTGGTTTGATGAAGGGGAGATCATGTCTGCTAAAGTTTGTTAACTTGTTTGGAAGGTAATGGAAGCTTCAAGAGTGGTCATGTTGTTCATACAGCTTATCTCAATCTGGCCAGAGCATTCAATGCCATTCCTCATGATGGAATAGTAAGAAAGCTATCTACTTAAACATAGATCCTCATGGTAAGATGAATAATCAGTTGGTTGAAAAACAGGACCCACATAGTCCATATGGCAGGTGCCTTCCACAGTAGTGTTAAGGTATCCAGTGGAGTCCTCCAAGTGTCTGTATTGGGTCCTATCCTTTCTGGCATCTTCTTCTCTGATCTTAAAACTAATGACTAGGACCTCTAGTTAACCAGATTTGCAGATGACTGCAAAATGGGTGTAATTTTTAAAACCCCTGTACCCTTCAGGAAAAAGTTTACTGTAGTTAATACCTAGATACAGATGGCAGGCCTAAATTGAATTCCAACAATTGTAATATTATTATTTTTAATAGAAAACAGCAATTACCCATAACATACAGTATGGATAACATTCCTGTATTAAATGAAAAGGTAGCTGAGGACCTGGGAACTTGAACTGGTAGTTCCCTTTCCTTTGATCGTCATCTGGTAACTACAGTTAGGAAATACTTCTACTTAGCACAAATAATAGCCAGAGGTATTTCGTGTAGATCCAGAGATGTTATTGTTTCCCTATAATCAGTACTGATAATGCCTATTATAGAGTACAATGCTCCATTTGGTATGTATGTACCTTAATAAACAAATCAAGAAAGTCAAAAAGAGCCAGAGCTCCCTATCCAAAAAGCTTGCTGGTCTTAAGAAGAACATTAGTTACCAGGAGAGACTAGAAGCCTTGTCCCTGTACTCTATGTCTTATAGACTCCTGAGGGGTGATCTGCATCTCACTTACCAGACCAGTAAAGATCCAGTGGTCCCTAACATTCTCTACATAAAGTTAAAGGGTCTGGCAAACACACAGGAACCTGGGACATGAATCTTTATCAAGAGATAAACAGAATACAATGCTGAGAGGGATCCCTATCAGATGATCGGGTTTTCAGAAACTTGAAAAAAATATCGAAGAGACCATATGATCGAGTTTCCGAAAACTCGAACATCAAAACAAAAGTCTACCTTTTTTACATTTTTGCAGAGGGGCTGTGCCAACCACACCCCCTGCAAATTATATATGCTAACTCCAAGATCGCACTACAGTGAGGAAAAGGGTAAATTTTCTGATCCTCACAGTACCACAATCTCCATTCAAAAGATTAGAGTTTCCGAAAACTCTATCATATTGTGTTGACCATATGGCGTTTGAGTTTCCAAAGACTTGATCAACTGATAGGGATCCACTGAGACAGATTCCTGACCCAGATCCTCCAACTTCTCTGGAATAAATATGCCCTGCATGTTAGGCAATGTAATTCTATATCTTATAGACAAATAGCTTTAACCAGACAGTAGACTATACGAGTAAAAAATACTGTCTTTTAGATGTTTCAAAGTTAAACAGAAGCTGAGTTTCCAAAAGTTAATAGTGGACAACTTTACTTCTTTCTAACATTAGTAACCTTTTGGTAACTCACTAGAAACTCTCAAAAGATGCATTTTTGAAGAGAGGGGACTCGTCAAATGTATAGAGTGCATGATATTGCATTTGGCAGTACTATTTGTGTCATGTTAGTTAGGATTATCATATTGTCACTTTCCTCAGCCATTTTAATGTATTAATAAATATGTTATATTGCTAGTCCTTCTTTTCAGGGCAAAAGGTAGGCAAGTTGAATGAGTGTCAAAATTAATTAGCTGTAAGTCAAGTTATGATATATCAATTACTGCAGACACAATATTATATTTACTGAGTACTGCTTTAAATGTAACAATGGTTCTTATCTCTTTCTCAAACCAGTTGATGTATTGTATGTCATTTCTGAGGAAAGAACAGTTTTTTTAAGAAAATACATCGTAATTGATCTATTAAAAATAATGATTCATTGATATGTTTTTGTTAATAATATCAGAGTTCTGTTTGCCTATACATTAGTGTTCTGGTGGCATCTGTGCACTAAGTGATCTGCATGTAGTGTTAGCCTTATGCGGTATATTTTCATATGTTATGTTAAAAAAGAGTAAAGGGAAAAAGAAAGAAGAGAAAAAATCTAAATTGATTAATGTTATATAAATAGTTATATTAAGAGAAGTAACTTATATTTAAGTTGAATGAACAAAAAGCAACAAATAGTTTATCCTAATGTTATGGTTGTCTAAATCAACTATAGAGATGTGAAGTTGTTGGTTAAAGTACTTTGTTCATATGCAAATTTCATACTAATCTTATTTAGGAAGATATAACTTGTTAGATTTCAAGAGTTTTATAAATGTGAATTTAAAATGCTGTCTCTCACATATCAACAACAAAAAAGGGGAATTGAGAAGAGGAGTGAGGAGAGAAGGAAAAGGGAAAGATAAAATACGAAATAGTAAGTACCTATGATGTACAACTATATTTTAAAGTGAGATTTTAATCTTAAGTTGAATGAAATCTAAAATTAATAGACATTAATATTTACATTCTTAAACTATGATGTATATGTTTTGCTTCTTGAATACATTTTTCAACAACAAAATGTGGCTAAAATATAAGATGAATAAGGTTTGTCCTTCAAACTTCTTTAATTTATTATATGTCCTAGAGGGTGAATCAATAATATGTTTTTGTTAAATCTTATACTGTATAATAAGAATAATTACTGAATTTGTAGCAGAGTGATGGTCAGATTTTTCTTTAGTTACTGTTGAATGGAAGGAAATGCTTGGATAGTTTTACTGTCTAAGCAGGAAGTTTTAGACTCCAAGAGGGAGAGGAAAGTTATACAGTTAATAAGAGTTAGTTCTAGGCTCAGGATGTCTGTAACAATATTGCATATAATTTCTTAATCTCTAAATTTAGTCAATACTTAAATAATCATTCACGAGTTACAAATATATAGAGGAGTGATTATAAAAATTATACATTGTATGAATTCTATAGAAAGAAGTCTTAACCTCATTGACTTAACTTTATGACTTGTTTAAATTGTGTATCGTTACATATTAATGGTCTAAATAATAGCTGTAAGAGAGGGAAATCTATTTAGATACTTAAGATCACTCAATTCCCAGATTATTTTTTACAAGAGACACACTTGTTGCAATCTGATATTAATAGGCTCAATCCGAAAATGTATACTGTGCTATCAAGTTCACGCCGTACTCAAAAAAGAAGAGGTGTAATAATATTATGGAAAAACACCACCCTTGTACCTAAAATAATCAATACTTGTAAAGATGATAAAGACCTAATGTGTTCAGTTACACTGAAAATAAATACAAAAAAATTTATATTGGTTTCCTGGGATAGGAGTAAGAAGTGTAAAAAAACAAATGGAACAAATCATAATTCAATTAAATGGCAGTTGTATAATAGCAGGAGATTTCAATTATATATATATATATATATATATATATATATATATATATATATATATATATTTTTTTTTTTTCACACACTATTCTCACAGGCATGGAATGCAAGCAAGAACTGACAGAATATATATACATATTTATCCATAGATTTAAAAAATAGTTTAGATAAAGACTATCTGCTTTCTGACCATAATGCAGTAACTTGCCAAGTTATATTAAAATAAAATTTTAGAAATCCAATAAGGCATATACCCATGTATATAAATAATTTAAAAGAGTTTAAAGAATTTCTACAAAAAGAGATTGAAATGTATCTAAATTCTAATAATAAATTTAAAGTCTAATAAATTCTGGAGCATTTTCTCCCCGGACCCCTGCTGAAAACAGGATCTGTGGAACCTAGTCGGACTTTCCTGGTCAACAAATATTAAATAAATAAATAAATAAAAATAAAAATAAAAAATCTTCCTTTATAATAAACATGGACTGCTGGATTGGTAATCCAGGAACTACTCTCGAATTTACCCTGAGACTAACAAGCCTCTCCTTCCTGGAATATTACCAAGGTATATATAGCATTAGAATGAAAGAGTTTTGTAACCTCATAAATCCCATGAATCCTATAAATGAATTGCAGTATAATGTGATGGAATAATTTTCATAATAGGTGGCATGATTCAGTTTATGAAAATCAATTAAAGCTTGCAGCACTACACCAAGGGATCCTGCAGTTTGTTTTCCATTTTGCTTCAATGTATATTATTGTTTTCAGCCCCATTATTGTACAAATTGACTCATATTAACAGACAAAAGATACAAGAAAAGAGGAGTGATTGTTGCACTCTAGAGCTAATTGATTCTATCATCAAGGCCATTAGAAATTTAGGGTAAGAAAGGGAAATGAGAAAAGAAAAAAGAAAAATGGAAGGGAAGAAGACTGTTTTATATACAAAGTATTATTCTTTGACCAGCCATTCTAAGCAAATAAATATCTACTAAGGATACATGGCAGGCCTCATGAATATGACAGTCTAGAGGGTTAGACAATTGTTTTGGACATAGGGTAGGCCTCATGAAGATGCCAGTCTAAAGGGTTAAACATCAGTTTTGGATGTAGGGTAGGCCTCATGAAAATGCCAATCTAATGGGTTAGACATCTGTTTTAGAAACAGGGTAAGCCTCATGAAGATGCTAGTTTAAAGGGTTAGACATGGGTTTTGGACATAGCGTGGGATTCATAAAGAATCGTAGCATGGGATTCTTTATGAATCCTTTAATAACACTACACTGACTGTAGTGTACACTGCAAATCCTCATTGTATGTCATCTCACAGAATTGCTTGCCTATTGTCTATGCTAAGAATAAATTACTACTTGCCAATGGCTGTAAAATGGAGACCTCAGGCATATATTCTGACAAGCTGTAGTGACTGGTATAGATAACACATCCAGCACCATATAATGTGCATAAGGAATATATAACTTTTTTGTAATGTATAGTAGGGCTCACTATCTGGGGTTCACTTGCCACCTTGCAGTATTCATAGAGAAGCTGCATTTTATGTAAGGTTCTACCCCTGCACTTAATCTTATTGATAGGCCACCTGTGTATTCCTCCTATGCCTGTATTCATAAAAATGCTGATAGTTGTGTAAGGGTTCATTGCACATTCCATATTCTTAGGATGAATGCTCACTGTCCAGGCCACCCCACCGCTACTTGTGACCTTTGTGCAGCACTATTGATGCCCAACTAAGGCTCTTTGGCATACTACTGCTACATGTGATGTTTCACAGTGATCCATAACTCATGCTGTAGTGTGCAGCTGCTTTGTATAACATCAGTTTATTATGGCCTTGTGTATCTTACTTAAACCAGTATAAACCACAGTGCACATACAAACCTACATATAGCAATGGCTGGGGGGCAGTTGTTGAGGGAGTGCCTAAGGTGTGCAGAATCTCACATCAGGAGAGGAGCCATAAAAATCCAGTTGAGGCTACTCAGAATAATCAAATGGCTAGCATTCATCTGGTCCAGCACAATGTATTCCCTCACTGCATGACGCCCAGTTTGTGTTTTATGTATTATGTAGGATTATGGTTGAATGCTCATTTGTGTTGCATAGTATGTTATAAAGCTCAAGTCACTTATGCTAGTCAAATTACACAAAAGTACAAGTGTCTGTGCTTTTATGAATTATACTGACCCAATACCAGTTTGACAGTATAGCACAAATTGGTGCAACAGTTAAGTTACAATAGACGTTATTACTCAAGTATTTTAGTAATCATTGTTAGGGCTTTTTTAGATAAACTACAACATAAGTAACATGACTGACTTTTCTACACAAAATCAGTTACTGTTTTAACTCTCAGTCAGTGTGTCCCTAGAACTGTTTGATGGGATATGAAGGGGCATCCCTTCACACTGAGAATTCAAGGGGTCTGCAACCTGCATTTCCCCTAATATAGTATGTATTCTGCCTTTCATTCTTCAAATGAATACATGCTAGTCTGTACATCGCATGCAACATTTTATTTCTTTGCAGTGCTGTTTTCAATGAATTACTTATTGAAGTAAAGTACACTGAAGCATTGTCACATACCTCAAAATTATTATACAGATTCTGAAATAGAGAAGAAAAATGCTTCACAATTTTGGCTTTGTTGCAAATCCAGGTATCACTGTGTGTTAGTCAATAAATAATATTATTAGGCCCTATTAGTTTGATTGCATTGATTAGATATTATAGGACCACAACTTACTCAGCACAAGATGGAATTATTTTAATTTTCATGGGCATCTTAATGGCTGCATATATCAGCCTTAACTTGGGATTCATTTGTGTTTTGATTACATGTTTTTTTACTGGATTAAAGCACATTTTCAGTAAATGCCTATGTACAAAACCTCCAGGTTGTCCAATGAGTTTAGGCATATTTTCAGCAAAGGCCTGGGGAAAAAAACTCCAAGGTTAGTGCAAGTAAATAAGGTTAACAAATCAAGGAAACCAATAGTTCAACATTATAAAAGTTGGTTAATAAAATATAACATTTGGAACTATCAGAGTAAGATGAACACAGTATATATATATACGGCAGACATTACTTTGCATTTAAATGTAACCAGAAAAAAATGTTTACCTACAAATTGCCTATTATATATATATGTGTGTGTGTGTGTGTGTGTGTGTGTGTGTGTGTGTGTGTGTGTGTGTGTGTGTGTGTGCACGTGTGTGCATGAGTGTGTGTCATATGAAGTATCATTAACAAGATGAACAAGCTATGTCCAGCTCCAGTTTAGTATCCTGTCATGAAACATCTGTCCACTTACTTTAGAGGCATTAGTTTTGTTTTCTAAGATTTAAATGTTTCTTCATTTTCACTTGCAACAATGAAGGTTACCAATATGATATCTAGAGGCACATTTTGAATTATTTAGAGTTTGTCAAATCTGGAGAGGGCACAGACAATTTAATCTTTGTCTTCCCTGCTTAAGTTTCTGTCTTTTCTCAGTGGGTTTAGAAGAAGGGACCATGAGTTTTATGTTATTAGAAAATTAATGTGTAGACATCTGTCAGAAAAGGATATACTGTCAGCCCAGCTATCTGGAATTTTGTAAATAGTTATATGTCATTTGTGAATATCAGTTTGATTTATATAGAAGTGTGACAAAGAGAGATACTGCCAGCACAGCTGTATGGAAATTTGTAAATGGTTATGTGTCATTTGTGAATGTCAAAATGCTTCATGTAAGATGTTTTTGTTACAGCCTTATTAGAACTGTATGTTATGTGCATATCAAACTAGGTTTGTACAGACGTGGGTTTAAAGGGTTTATAAAATGCTGAGCTTAAAGATGTATCCACAATGTACCCTACTGGAAAAGAACAGAAATGTATATACACTATTTTGACTGTTTAAATGTATATATGTTAACAGTAGAAACTGGAACACATGAGGTTAACTTAAAAAAAAATTGCTGAAATTAAATTACTTTATGGCAGCAAGGAGACACAGTGTCTAAAACTAGGGAACTTTCTGCATTGTCTTGCACGTTTTATTGTTTTATGACTTCCAGCAAGTACCACAATTTGAGGAAAAGCCCATGTGTATGTATTTTCACAGGTATATGCTAAATGCTACCAGCTACATCAATGGTTGTTTTTCACCTGGGATAAAGTCAGATGACAAGAAATTATGTCATTCTGCAAGTTATCCCAGCAGTAATAATTAAGATATTAATTTGGGAAGCCTCTTTGTGAGAGACAGTATTCTGTATTTGTCTTTGACCTGACAACATCAAGATCCACTCACCACACCTGCCTTGCTTGTTCTGAAGGAAGTAATGAGGGTACAGTAATTCTTTTAGATACAGTCAGAAATATAGAAAAGTTTAGTTTAGATGTATGTCTTTATTTATTTGAGACTGTCCTGCAATGTTGTTTTAAATATTTCATGTGATTATGGACTGTGATGTTACTGTAAATGCATATTTAGTATTGCCTTGTTGTTTTATTATTTATTATTAAACATATTTAAATATTTCATTGTGGCCGATCTTTGTGATCCATATTTAAGTTCTGAGAGCACTTGCGTATTTATTTGGTGGCACTGTGTAGGCCACTCCTAATAGCCTTGCTCTTGGTCAAACTACCATTTGTGTTGATAGTAACATTATGCAGTAAGATTGGACACCCTTTGTTAAGGGCCTTAAAGTAGCTGATAAGGAGTGACTGGTGGCAGGGGAAACTACCTTATAGCCTGGGCAGAAGGGGGCATAGCTAGTAAACCTGTGCCACCCTTTCCCTGGTGTGTGTGTGTGTGTGTGTGTGTGTGTGTGTGTGTGTGTGTGTGTGTGTGTGTGTGTAATTCAAACCTCAAAGTGTGTGTGTTTCAGCTACTTGGGAAGGGACATGAAGCACTGGTTGGACAGAGGGGGTGCTGAGGTTCTTGGCTTGGTCATTGATATCTCATCTCTGTAGCTGTGCCAGTGGGGAGTCTTACTGGGGATCTGGAGAAAGAGGGAGAAACCAGCCCCAGACTGACTGTGGTCTCTGAGTGCTCTTAAGGGAAATTGCAGAGAGCTGCACCTGGAAATACTGTGTGTGTACCTGTTGTCCTCTCAATGTACGGCCCCTGAGGCTAATGGTGAGGATTAAGGCTCCTTGATTACCGGCCCAGTGGTGGGGCATCACAACATCATTACATTTTCGGAAATTAAAACTTATACAATTTCGAAAAATATTTATTCTTAAGCAGGATTAGAGATTTAAGAAAATAATAGTATTCCTTGAGGTCTAAGAATGTAACTTGATCACCTAGTAAATGCAGATTTGATATTAATTTCATCAAGGTCACAAAAATGTAATTACTGGATACAGAACAACTTTTCTTTCCTATGCTGGTCAATAACCGTATCTCAGACTCCAATTAAGATAATAAAGTGAGAGTCATACTCCATTAGAGTTTTAATAAGTTTGCTAGGTACAGTCAAGGAAGGTACATAAACTTTTGGAAAAGTAGTTCTGCTTTACAGAACTTCTCATGTTCATCAATTTATAATTATTACTACACATTTTTCTTGGAATGAATGCCATCTGTTATTAAAGTGCTAACCCAATATACTCTTGAAAGCAGGAAGGTAAAAACAAAACTGCAAAGTGAGTTTCATAAATAAAGGCTGCCTTGCTGGAGAAATACAGAGCAGGTGGTAGAACAGTTTCCTTTGTGTTTTTTGAATCTCATTTAAAACCAAAATAAGACATGTTGATTATTTGTAAACTTGTCAGTTGAAAAATATACCTAGAGTGCAGAATAAAGATAAATGTGGGTAAAGCTGTATGTTAAGGCAATTCATGATAGCAATAGAGTTAAATAGAAACTGATTTTATTACTTATCTTATCTGTAATTTGTTAACCAGGTTGGTGGGCTGGTCAAAATGATCATTTTCAGTCACGAATTTGTTTGAAGACCCCACTATCCTTAAGAATTTAATTTCACATGCATAATCCTGAATCTCTAAATCCTAGACGCATTCTCTCTTACAAACTATAGATAAACTTCCTAACTTCTTCAGTTAACTTCAGTATCTATATACAAAAGAACACAGAGAATGAAATCACTTAAACATTACATTCACAATCTTATTTTTGATGTTTGAAATTCATAACCAGGATTTTTCCAAGGTACTGTATATTGAATATTTACAAGACTCACTCCATTCTTAGTTTACGTCAAATTTCCCCATGTGGGCTTGATGTTCTAAATCTCAGAAATCACTTGCTTAATCATATTAGAGTGAAACAACTATTTGCCCAAGACTGCGTTGCTTTGGGAAGTTTAAGGAAAACAAGTGTTTTGGCCTGTCTTATTACTTTGTAATTAATGAGTCTTAGTGGCAAGGTTTAGGATTGTGAGTGAGAAAATGCATCAGAGGTGACTGGGTTTTCTGTTTCATAGCAGAAGCGGTAAAGATATACTAATCAGATTTACAGAAAAATAAATAAAGTCTGTGTAACAGATAAAGTAAGTATCAAATGAGAGATCTTCTCCTAAGAGGTAAAATGAGATATGCTTGGTGGAGGTGACCCCCCCCCCAACTGATAAGAAATCAGGATGTTTCAGACTAATTTAGATGTACCCTAAATAGTGTAATCCAAGGTCCCTGATAAATCTATGTAGTGAAAATGCTAAGAACCAATATAAAACCTTCATAGAACAGTATTAATGTTTAACAACATGTTATGTTCTAAGCTAATATCTCCTAACATAAAAACAAAAATTATTTCAGAGGGAAATTATAGTCACTAGAAAGATGAAGGTTTTTCCAAATAGTCAGTATGATATACTACACAACTTATTCACAATTCAGACTCAAATCAGGGGACGTTGGGTGCTTTGGGTTAATGTAAACATAACAGCCACTTCAATAAGTCACATGACCAAGCACATTGACTACACTGCAGTATTTACTCTAAGAAAAGTAATTGCAGCAAAGAAGAATAAAGTAACATTATTGTAAAATCTTTCAACTGCTGTAAGACTTGATTTGGACTCTTAGTTTAAAATGATTCAATGGTATTATAGCAATAACAGCAGCAAGTGCCATACAGATAAATCCTATTTATCTATATAGAAGAAAATGCCATTAAAAGGCAGCTTAATTCTGTGGTGTACACATGGACAGCTTATATTCTTAAAGAGTTTCACCCTGTATGGAGGTCTGACAAATAGACAAAAGTGCACAGTAGATGTGTGTGCCATTCTGTCAAAATAAGCCAACCCTCATAAATCTAACAGTGGATATTGTGGGAGGACACTTTAAGAGTAGTGCTAAGTAAATGAATAAGGAAATAAGTGCAGAGTACTAAAGAACAGGCGTAACAATGGCAGCATTTACTTGTAATTTCATAACTGTTTGCAGGACACTATGTAAGCATGATTATTCACTGTCTTTAATAGTGACAGGAAGTAAGGTCTTAAATATGATTTAAAAATTACAAGCAAATAATTAAAACCAAAACTAACGCTAACAAGCTGAAAGGATCATAATGGTTAGGGGCCATCATAATAAAGAGCCACACTGTTAACATGGCTTTAAAATGCAATAATAACCAACCTGTGCCATATGCCTTCCAGCAACATCTTAACATTTCTTTACTAATATCTATGTGCAATAACAATGATAAACATCATTTTAACTTTTCATGGGATAGCAGTTACAGTCTCATTCTGTTTTAAACAGTCTTTTGTCTCACATGGCAGGTTTTCTTTTGACAGAGCACTAGAATATTTTATCTTGTAATGTCTTTTATTTCCTTTATTTTTTTTGTGATGGGCATTTGAACAAAATAGACAAATGCTGTCTTTTTTGTTTAAATCTGGTAGCGTATTTGAGTCAAGACTTAAAACTAACCTCTGGTCCTTATATATGTTTAATTTTGCATGTTTTTTCAATGTCTTTTTGGGTTGTCACTGGGTACTTAGCTTTTTCTCCCAATATCCAAAAACATGGCTGCTGACTGGCTAGTTTAGAATGCCTATATACATTGCATTAACCGGTACCTTGTGGACTTGGTCATGGCAGAAAAGGTGCTGGGAAAGATCAGTTCACTTAACCAGTTAACAAATAAAAAGAATGTCCAGCATACTTCTCAACTATCTGGATTTTCACAGAATGCCCAGAGTTTTGCCTCACAGTTTTGGTCTGTTCCTCTTAAAAGTTGTGATTTCTGGCAAATCATTGAGGACTGGAATGACTAAATAATGACATATGTTTGAGTGCTGGACTTCATGGGCCGGATTCACGATGGGCTTGCACGGAGTCTACGAGTAGAGTAAGACTCCATGCAGCCACCATGTCCAACGAGCGATCCACGAACATGCAAATGAGGTAAATTTGCGATCCAGGAAGCAGAAACCTGTCCAAGTAGGAGACGTGTTAGCTGCAGAAATGTACTCCGTTGACAACTGAGTGCCGTTCTGCAAATAGCACAATGGAGCCTTGTCAGCTCCAAATAAAGGTTGCATATGATTGAGGAAGCATGCCAATGGCCAAATATATGGCCATTGGAAAGTTTCCTTGATGCAAAATTAAAATAAAAACAATTTTTTCTTTCGCCGATTTCCCATGTTTAAGCGTAGCGCAGCATCACGCAAATGGGGTGCGCTAAAAAATCATAAAATAAGGCAATAAGAGCCACAAACAGGGAATTTATGACAATTGTCAAATTACAATGTAAGGGAATAGCAGGCTGAAGACAACATGGCCACCGAGTAGGGGTTGCTAAGGGGAGAAGCCCAGTCTAAGACATGTAACCAAGCATTAGTAGGCAATCCTATGTAAATGAGTGTTAGGATAGTGACTCGCACTTTTACATAGCAAATGAGCACTGTCCGTGGAGTGTAGGTGTAGGATATGGGGAGGAACAGAGTAGGAGATAGGTGACATCACCAGGGGGGTATGTATGAAAGTAGTGAAGCTCATTGGAGGACAGTGGCATGTGTTAGGTGTCAGTTAGACATCATGGAAAGAGGTGTGTCAACAGGTAGGCCAGGGAAATCCTAGAAATGGAAGGTGTATACTGTGGATAACACCAAAGTTTCTTGCTGAGCGGGCATGCGCACGTGTGCGCGTGTAAACCCGAGTAAGACAAAGTGCGTGAGTGGAAGCATGAGTGCACGTGTTTAAACCGGAGTAAGCATGTATAAGACTGTGTAAAGACCTGTAAGCCTGTTTGCACCGCTGTGCGCACGTTTTAACCCGAATAAGCAAGTTTTAGTCTGTCTAAGCATGTGTGCGCGTATGTGAGCTGCTGTGAGCGTGTTTGTGCTTGTATGCGTGTCGCTCCCCCTGAAGAAACAGAAGGAAAAAGGAAGCACAACACATGCAGGAAGCTACCAGGTAATACAAGTAGAGCTAGCAGGTGAAAACAACCAAAATCAGGCAATTACACAGGCAGAATGCTAGCCCAGCCCAGCACTTAAAAGTCTGTAAACAACAGTGCAGTTTGTTTCTCTCAAGGGACACTGCAACATTGGAGTAAGCCACTAGAAGTGAAAACTGAAAAAGCTTCACTCAAGACAAAAAATGCTAGGGGCTGCCATTGCTGTTATAAGGCGACATATGCAACATGCTGAGGGTGGTGACAATGCAAATGCTGACGGACAACCCACAGTGAGGAGGCAGAGAAGAGTGTACGGGCCCAGGGTCACCTACCAGCGGTTACATGAGCTGGAGACAGTGGAGCGCTATAGAGTGGACAGAGACCTCCTGCAGCAAATTGTTGAGCTGTGCAGGCCACGCCTCACACACAGAACCAACAGAAGGGAACCTATCCCAGTGGAAACCAAGGTATGTGTTGGCCTAAGAATATTAGCAACAGGTACCTTTCAGAGACCAACTGGTGATATTCTGGGGATATCACGGGCATCAGCATCCAGGGTACTGCACCAGTTCCTGGATGCCATGTCAGCACATGTCAGTGATCATGTATATTTCCCCAATTCCTGTGAGGTATTGGCCAGCAATATGAGTCTCTTCCAGCAGATAGCAGAATACCCTGAGGTAGTGGGTGCAATAGACTGCACGCATATATGCATCAAAGCACCAGCCAGTGAGCGGGGTAGGGCCTACATTAACCGCAAGGGCTTCCCCTCCATCAACTGCCAGGTTGTGTGTGATGCCCAGGGCATAATAATGAATGTGTGTGCTGGCTGCCCTGGAAGCTACCATGATTCCCATATCTGGCATCTGACGCAGCTGTACCAGACATTTGCCAATGGGGACATCCCACATGGTCACTTAATGGGGGATGCTGGCTACGCACTGGAGTCGTGGCTGATCACACCCATCAGAAATGCACACACACCTGAACAAGAATGCCAAAATGAGGCACACGCACAAACACGAAATGTAATCAAGCGTGTGTTTGGGTTGCTCAAGTCATGGTTCCGGTGCCTAGACACATCTGGTGGAGCCTTGCAATACTCACCAACTACATGTACCCAAATTGTCATGGTATGTGCTATGCTACATAATATGATCCTGCGAAAACAGCAGCAGCAGGACCAGCATAGGCCTGGGCCAAACAGCCCCACACCAGTGCCAAGGCCATCACAGACACAGCGTGACTCGGAGGAGGAACAACCTGAGCCTGCCCCAGTAGGCAGAAGGAGGCATGCCTAGTATACCTTGGCCTTGGCAAAGAGGCAACGCATACCACATACACTGGCTCAGTAGGAACCCTGGAAATGATACCTCTCTCTGACTCACACATATAGTAAAAGGGATGCCTAAGTGGACACAACCTGTTTCCAAACATGTACAGGGAGTGTAGTATGTGCATCCAACATAGACATCCCTGCAGCACCACCTGAGGCGTGATTGCCATGTGTTAAGCAATGTAACATCATGTAGTATATGCAAACTTGATGACCCTGAGTAACATCCTAAGCTCACCAAGCATGATGCCACAATATGAAGACAAGATGATCAATTACAACAATTGGCTTAAGTATTGTTGTTAGTCAAAGGGGATCCAATGCCTGTCAGCCTGGGATGACATGCTTAACAAGACATGATGCTCTGCTAGGGATGGCTTGCACCTATCCCCCCTGGCCTTTTGGATACTGGCAAAGGCTATTGTCACCCCCATAGTGCCTTGAATAGGTAAGGCTCAAAACACAAACCCACCTCCATAGGTATCACAAGGGATAAGAAACTAGAAGTAATGCTACCCAATGCCAGAAGTCTAAACTGCAAGATGCATGCAATCCAAACTCTCCTCAGCATGGAGAATGTTGATATCTGTGCAGTAACAGAAACCTGGTTCAAGGCTCCCAAGAGCACCCTAGCACTACCAGGTTACACCTCATACCATGCTTTACAGCCCCAAAACATGGAACTAACTACGAAAGGAGGGTGAGTATCAATAATTGTCAAGGATACCCACACCCCCAGGTTGGTGCTACAGCATGAAGAAGCACAGACTATCCACGTGCAAGTAACAGTGGCTAAAACTGCCTCCCAGTTTGTAGCCTGCTACAGACCACCCTCCTAAACCCAGGAACCCCACTTGGCCTACTTGAGCACACATGAAAATATGAAGGTCTCTCCAAACAACATTATATTGGGTGACTGCAACTACCCAAACATAGACTGGGAGCATTACTCTAGCTCCAACACCCTAGGCCAAAGGTTCCTAGAATTCATAAACCACAATGCTATGGAACAACATACCACTCCCACAAGAGGGGTAAACATACTGGACCTGATAATCACCAACATGGGTACTCTATGCCCAAGACCAGAAGTGTATCCCTCACTGGTAAGATCAGAACATAGAGTAATCTCACTGGATATTCATATCCCGACCCCAGTCCCTGGCCAGAAAACCACAGTGAAAAACATGTGTAAAGCAACTTTTGCACTCCTCCAAACTGAGGTGGAATCCATTAAAGCCCTTGTGCCTGTGGAAAATATGGCCCAGACCTCAGAACCCTTTATAAATGCATTCTATGAACACCTTCAGGAATGTATGGATTATGCAATCCCAAATAAAACCAAGACCCAATCCTCCAAAGGCAGGCATCCTGTCTGGTGGACCCCAGCCATTAACAAACCATGCAAGAGAAGGAGGACACTACTACATGATAGAGCAAAACCCAAAAAGGGAAGGCATCTCTGATCAGTATTATGACAAAAAACTATGGCCACACATAAAATCCTCTAAGGCCAGCTACGAGATAAAAATTGTACAGGACACTAAGGATAATCACAAGGCTTTCTTTACTGATGGTAGGAACCTGGGTGGGAATTCCCAGATATGCTCAGAATTAGTCCAAAATGACAAACAATACACCAAACCCACAGACATTGCCAACATCCAACCTGACAGGTTCAGTGCAAACTCCCCCCCCCCACCAAAAGGCCAAATATGTATCCCAGCAGAGTGCTGGCCCCCTGACATCACAGATGCTCAGGTAACAGCCAGCGTCTCCAAAGCAAAACACACAGCATCAATGGGACCAGATGGTGTCCCAGGCTGCGTCCAACATGAACTCCGAGAAGAATTGAACACCAAATAAAACTACTGCTCAATCTCAGCCTTACCACAGAATATGTACCCAAAGAGCAGTGTACAGCAACAGTGGTCCCTCTCCACAAAGGTGGTGCCTGAATGGATACTGCAGACTATCACCCCAGAATCCTCCTGACTAGCTTGGTCTGCAAAGCTATGGAAAGGATCATCATGGACCTCAGAAATAAAGATATTGAGGACCTACAGACACTGGACTCTACCCAGTGTGGCTTTCTTAAAGGCGGATCCTGCCCCTTAAACCTGGTTGAGTCATTTGAAACAGTCACCAAGGCCATTGATGAGGGGAAGGTGGTCCACACAGCCTACCTGGACCTTGCAAAAGCCTTCCATACAATACCCCACTTGGTCATTATAGATAAGCTCACCAGCTTAAATATAAACCCCTATGTCACTAGATGGGTTGCAAACTGGCTCAAGGACAGAACCGACATGTTCAGAAATGCTGGAACCATGTCAGACTCCAAACCAGCTACAACTGGCATCCCACAAGGCTCGGTCCTGGGACCTCCCTTGTTTGGTATATATTTCTCGGAGGTACAGGCCAACATGGAAGGACTGTGTCTGAACAAGTTTGCAGATGACTACAAACTGGGCCCCATATCTGACCCTCCAGCTGACACAAGCATCCTACAAAAGGGCCTCATAGAAACAGACAACTGGTGCCAGAGCCATGTCATCAAGCTAAATGCAAAAAAGTGTATAGTCATCCCCTTTGGCAAAAAGTAAGTGCCCACCAATTACCACATAGGTGGTAACCCATTAAATACAGAAGAAGTAATAAGAGACCTGGGGACACAAGTTGATAGAAATCTCGCATTTGACAACCACGTGGCCATAGTGGTCAGAAAAACATTTCATATACCCACCTAATCATGAAGGTATTCATATCTAGATCAGGGGAGGTCAACGTGCCTCTTCAGTCATCCTTCATCAGGCTCACAATTGAGTACAATGCCCCTTGTGGGATGTACCTTAGCAGACACCTCCAGCAACCGGAAAGACCCCAAAAGTACCTCACCAGGAGGATCAAAGGGCTCTAACAGATGCCATGTGCTGCTTGATTAAACAAACTGCAGCTCCAGATAGTGCCATACTGCCTGCCCAGAGGTTATCTGTGCCTGATGTATAAAGCCATGTCCAACCTGGAATCAATGCACATGCTGCACCTTGTAAAATCTGAATCCCAGTGAGCTATGCACATGAGAGACCTGAACCTCAGCACTGAAATAAATAGGACACGCTGGAGTGATAGATCCATAACCCAGTAGCTCCCTCCACTCTTGAGTAAACTCCCAGTCCAGGTTAGCCAGAGAGTCCCTCATTGACTCTCTTCAAGAGGAATCTTGATGAGTGGATGGGAGATTGTATGTTTACCCTAGGTATCACTTTTATGTCACAGTTAGACAGAGGCACAGTATACTAACCTTGAAAAATGTCATGGCAAACTCCAGTTAAAATGTGTGTTGAAGGACAAACACACTCTGACTAGGATTAGAAATGCCCTAGGGCACATAGCCTAGTGTTTGTCAATGTCCACCCAAGTTGCGGAATACACTAGTAATGTTGGACAAGCCTGGTTTAAGTAGGCCATAGCTGAACAAAATGCAACATGGTCATATTTGCCCAACTGGCCCTTAACCAGTCTGGTGTGCTCAGTATGAATATTTAAAGCAGTGATGGGACGCAAATCCAGGGCACTGTGCACTAGAGTGAAAGGACTGAACCACTACACTATGACAATATTACAGTGTTTGGTCAGTATGAAAGAATGTCGACAAGTGTATGCAAACTATCCCATGGAAACCCTGCAGGCACAGCATAATCCCTGTTGGGTTCAGACACAAAGCAGTTGGGCAGTAAGAACACAACATGACTTCCAACACACACACACTATAAATGTCAAATATTGTTCAAGTTCACACACAACCACAAATGTAGTGTACCTCAGATCTCAACATATGGAAAGGTCACACTGGGCATGCTCACACACTTTGATAAATGATACATATGTCATGCAACAAACCATGGAAAGCCTGAACTGGGCATGCTCACACACACAGGCCATGTCTCAGTATAGCAGTCGGCCACACATATCTGGCATTTGTATGTTTTAAGCCAGGAACCTCCCACAATACAGCAATCTGCCCAGTGCACACAGTTAAATGACAACAGAGACATAAGTAATATACTGGAACCCTGCCATGATCAAACATCTTCCACAGATACACAAATTGTTCATAGAAACAGGGAAAACTATGGCAATAAAGACCTGCAAACAGTTTATCAGCAACAAATATTGTGCATCTGAAACTTACACATATGGGTGTAGAGGTCAATACTAGGCTGTTTGCCCAAGGGAATACATAAGCCTAGCCAGAGTGTATTTGGCACCTGCCTCCCCAGTACAGTAGCCTACTCTGCCTCTGTAAAGTAAGTCACAGAAGGCACCGTTTAAGGCTAGTTTGCTGTGCCTCCATCAAGCAGGGCCACAGTGGAGATCCCAGGGCTTGAATTTGCAATGTCACATCCATGTGGCTGGAGTTTGCTGGAAGAGGGCTGGCGAGGGGCTATGTCTAACATTAAATGGGATTCAATTCCAGACTGAGGGGAGACTTATCTGTAGTGTCTGGGCAATTTCACTGTCAAAACTTGCAAGTGATGATTTTGAAGGATTGAAGTGTCTTGCCAATACTGTTCAGAGATGTCCTCCCTCTGTGGGATATTGCTCTGTTATGTATTAGCTCCCTCCTTCTGTTGTACAGCTTATATATGGCTGGTCAACCAGACAGGTCTCCTGTTGTGGAGGAGTCTTGGTTTTATATGGGATAGCATGATCAATGCAAACCTGCAGGTGCTCATAGAATGCATTTGTAAAGGATCCTGCAGATTGGGCTGTATAATCCCCCAGCATGGGGCCTTTGAAGTATTCCACCCCAGTCTTCACAAGTGCAAAGTCTGCTTTTGAGAAATACATTGTTTGCAGTGATTTCCTTGCCTGGGGGTGGGGATGGGATATGGACGTCCAGGGAAAGTTGGTTATGGTCAGATCTTAGCAATGGTGGTCTACCTCTGGTGTGGAACATAGAGTCCCCATGTTGTTGATGATCAGGTCCAATATGTATTCCCCCTTGTGGCTGTGGTGACTGTTTCTGCCATAACACATGGATTCACAAATTGTAGTGCCTGTAGGGTGATGTTGTTGAGGCCGGAGTAGTTCCCCCAGTCAATATTCCTGTACCTGAAGTTAACCACTGTAATGGCATATGTGAACACCTTCATATCCTACACTGTTCCCAGGGAAGCCAAGTGTGGCTCCTGGATATGGGGGTGGGGGGTGGGGGTGGTCTGAACTACACACCAAACCAAAAGGCAGTTTTGCACAATGGTAGTTGTATATGTATGGCCTGTCATGCTTAGTGCAGTGGTAACAAACCAGAGGTGTGTGTATCGGTGATGTATATGGATACACCCCCTAGTTGTGTTGTGTGTTACAAGTCCTGTGGTCACGAAGCATGGTATAAAACATAACCTGGCAGTGCTGATGTGCATATGTGACCCTGAACTAGGCGTCTGTTAATGCATATATATTGTTATCCCCCATACTGAGGGATAGGAACAGATGTACATACCTCTTTGTAAAAACTGATGTCAGCACCCTATAAATACAGCAGAAGAAAGGAAACCACCCAGTAATGCGAATAGTGCGCTGTGCTAATGCGTCTCTCTCAAGTGTCATAACATAGTTAGGTAGGGGTTTGAATCCTGCAAATGCTCAGTGTGAGTGGTGGGGGAGGCAGGGGGTGTGTGCATGTGTGCAATTCTCTTTGAAGGAAATGGCCCTTTTGACAACTGGAATAACACACTACATGATGTTCATTCCTCTTTGTAAAGACTGATGATGTCAGCACCCTATAAATACAGCAGGAGAAGGGAAGCCACCCAGTAATGCGAATAGCACGCTGTGCTAATGCTTCTCTCTCAAGTGTCATAACATAGTTAGGTAGGGGGTTGAATCCTGAAAATGCCATGTGTGTGTGTGTTTGTCAATGTGTGGTGGGTTTTGCTTTTATTATTGTATGACATATAATTATAACAGTAATTTCAATGCACACATCAGGTATGTGTGTGCCACATACAGATATGTACCTGTGACCTTCAATAGTTCCTATGTGTGAAGCCTGCCTCATATGAATACAGTTGTTACCTTTGCCATCATGTGCTGCAGATTCCCAGACCGTACGCCATACATGAATGTTGTTAACAATGCAGGCTACTGCAGTGATCTGTGTCCTAGGCCAACTGGGTGATACACACTCATGAAAGCTGTGATATATTAATGTGGGTGAGGGATCATGTCTGGAGTATATGTCACACATGTTATAACACAGCAAAGTCTGTGAGTAATGGACATCCAGTGTAGATGTATGGCAACTGTTGCTGATATGCATAAAGACACCTTCTTGCTTAGGTGATACATCAAGGGACTGCACAATACCTTTGGAAATGTGAATACCACAGGATAGACAAGAAAAAACTTGTCCATATGTACACACCATTACCCGTTCTACATGATGGGTGCTGCCACCTACATGGTACTGTTGGAATACTATGTTAAGTACATGCTGATGAAAAAGTTACAGTTGCGTTACAGTAATAGAGTATGGCTTGGACAACAGGTATCTGTCTGTATGATACCCTTGTGGTGGTCATGTGCAAAATGCATTGTAGGCCACTGTATGCATTTCCAGTCGTGGATGAACATATCCCTAGTGTGTTGGCATGTACGTGAGACTGCTATATGCCAAACAGTATTCTTCCCAGGGATGTGTGGGGCTCAGTAAGAATGGCTACTGGTATAGTGTAGTACTGCAGGGATATCACTAACACTGGGTTTCCTACATCTGTGTATCAGTTGAGGATACATCATGTAATAGGTTCATAGGTTCATACTAGGCTATCTGAATTTTGCTATGCCCTTTTTCCAGGTTAGTATACTCTGCCTCTGTGTAACAGTGACACAGAAGTGATACCCGGGGTAAACCTACAATCTCCCATCCACTCAGCAACATTCCTCTTGCAGAGAGTCATTAAGGGACTCTGCCTAACCTGGACTGTGTTTTTATTCCAGAGTGAAGGGAGCCTCTGGGTTATGAATCAGTCCCTCCAGCATGTCCTATTTATTTAAGTGCTGAGGTCCAAGTGTCACGGGCACATAGCTCCATGGAATTTGGATTTTCTGAGGTGCAGCATGTCCATTAATTCCAGGTTGGACATGGTTTTATATGTCAGGCATCTGTTCGAGCCCTTTAATCCCCTTGGTGAGGTACTTTTGGGGACTTTCCAGTTGCTGCAGGTCAGGTGTCTGGTAAGGTACACCACAAAAGGGGCATTGTACTCAATTATGGGCCTGATGAGGTATGACTAAAGAGGCATGATGACCTCCTCTGATCTAGCTGTGAATCCCTTCATGATTAGGTGGCCTATAGAAACTGTCTGTCTAACCACTACAACCATGTGGTTGTCAAATGAGAGTTTGCTATCAACTTGGGTCCCCAGGTCCCTAATCATGTCTACAGTACTGAATGGCTTACCACCTATGTGTTAATTTGTGGGCACTTTGTTTTTGCCAAAGGGGATGACTATACACGTTTTGGCGTTTAGCTTGAGGCCATGGCTCTGGCACCAGTTGTCTGTTTCTGTGAGGCCCTTTTGTAGGATGCATCTGTTAGCTGGTGAGTTGATTATGGCACTCAGTTTGCAGTCATCTGTGAACCTGCTCAGCCACAGTCCTTCTGTGTTGGCCTGTAGCTCTGAGAAATATATACCAAACAAGAGTGGTCCCAGGACTGACCTCTGTGGGATGCCACTTGTAACCGGTTTGGAGTCTGACATGGCTCCAGCAATTCTGACCATGTGTGTTCTGTCCATGAGCCAGTTTGCAACCCATCTATGACATAGGGGTTTATAGTTATGCTGGTGAGCGTCTCTATAATGCCCGAGTGGGGTACTGTATTGAAGGCTTTTGCGAGGTCCAGGTAGGCTGTGTTGACCACCTTCCCTTCATCACTGGCCTTGGTGACTGTTTCAAAGACATCAATCAGGTTTAAGAGGCAGGATGTGCCCTCAACAAAGCCGAACTGGGTAGGATCCAGTGTCTGTAGGTCCCCAATATCTTTATTTATGAGGTCCATGATGATCCTTTCCATAGCTTTGCAGACCAAACTAGTGAGGCGTATGGGGCGATAGTTTCCAGGATCCGTTGAGGCACCACCTTTGTGGAGTGGGACCACTGTTGCTGTACACCACTCCTTGTGTACATATCCTGTAGTAAGGCTGGGATTGAACAGTAGTTTTATGTTTGTGTTTAGTTCTTCTTGGAGTTCATGTAGGATGCAGCCTAGGACACTGTCTGCTCCCATTGATGCTGTGTTTTTGCTTTGGGGAGGGCGACTGAGCATCTGAGATGTCAGGGGGGCATCACTCTGCTGGGATATATATTTGCCCTTATGGTGGGGAGGGGGGTGAGAAGTTTGTACTGAACCTGTCAGCAATGATGTTGGCAATGTATGTGGGTTAGGTGTATTCTTTGTCATTTAGGACTACTTCTGAGCATATCTGGGAATTCTCACCCAGATTCCTAACATAACTAAAGAAAGCCTTGTGATTATCCTTAGTGTCTTGTGCAATTTTCCTCTTGAAGCTGGCCTTAGACGATTTTATGAGTGCTCGTAATTTTTGTCCAAATACTGATCACAGATGCCTTCCCTTTGTGGGATATTGCTCGATCATGTAGTAGCTTCCTCCTTCTATTGTTTTCTCTTATGTGGCTGAGGTCCACCAGAAAGGATGCCTGTCTTTGGAGGATTGGGTCTTGGTTATATTTGGAATTGCATGATCTATGCATTCATGAAGGTGTTCATAGAATGCATTTATAAAGGATTCAGCAGTCTGGGACGTATTTTCCGCAGACCCGGGGGCTTTGAAGGATTCCACCTCTGTCTCGGTTTTGAGGTGTGTGGAATTTGCTTTACTTTTTCACTGTGGTTTTCTGGGCAGGGTCTGGGGTTGGTATGTGAATATCCAGTGGGATTACTCTATGGTCTGATCTTACCAGTGAGGGATACACTTCTGGTCTGGAGCATAGAGTCCCCATGTTGGTGATGATCAGGTGCAGTATGTTTTCCCCTCTTGTGGGAGTGGTAACAAGTTGTTCCATAGCATTTGAGTTTATGAATTCTAGGAACCTTTGGCCTAGCGTGTTGGAGCTACAGTAATGCTCCCAGTCTATGTGTGGGTAGATGAAGTTGCCCAATATAATGTTGTTTGGATAGACCTTCATATATTCATGTGTTCTTAAGTAGGCCAAGTGGGGTTCCTGGGTTTAGGAGGGTGGTCTGTAGCAGGCTATGAACTGGAAGGCAGTTTTACCCACTGTTAGTTGCACATGGATAGTCTGTGATGCTTCATGCTGTGGCACCAACCTGGAGGTGTGAGTATCCTTGACAATTATTGATACTCACCCTCCTTTCGTAGTTAGTTCCATGTTTTAGGGCTGTAAAGCATGGTATGAGGTGTAACCTGGTAGTGCTAGAGTGCTCTTGGGAGCCGTGAAACAGGTTTCTGTTACTGCACAGATATCAACATTCTCCATGCTGAGTAGAGTTTGCACTGCATGCATCTTGTGGTTTAGATGTCTGGCATTGAATATCATTACTTCTAGTTTCATATCCCATGTGATACCTATGTAGGTGGGTTTGTGATTTGAGCCTTACCACCAGAATGCAAACCATTGACACTGGTAAACCGTATGACCCACAGCATACTGTCAAACCATGTCATACATACATGTGACCCCAGGTGAGACATATGTGTAGTACAACACAAAGTGGCCACCAATATGAACTACAATGTATGACTACTGTGTCACATGGTGCATGTCACCCTTGCCATGTGTGCATTACACATCTACATGCAGAGAATGCAACTCCACCTTGTTCACAAATGTACACCTGCAACTGTGTGCTGCAAACATCACACATGTACTGTCCGCTCCACAACACATGCAGGCACAGGTACACACAACTGCCATGTGGCACATTTGCAAACATTACACTTTTGGAATTAACACTGGTGTATAAAAAACTACAATGACAATCATAGTGTTAATGCATCAGGCATGCTGGGATATACCCACAATGATATCATTACACTGTACTGTTAACAACATGATAATATTACTACAGTGCTATGTAGTCACCCTGTGCATCAGCACCATGCTATCCTGTTCCTGCATCAATGTTACAGATTGCAGGAGGTGGCACAGTTTCATCATATGCACAGGGTGTGTACTTGGTTTGCCAGAGTCTGCCATTGACACATCCAATCGACATGTATGTGTGTGCGTGTTAGTGAGAGACAACAGTACAACATGGGGCAATGTTGATGCGGTGTGTGTGTGTATGTGTTAGCCCTAGGTGTTAGCATTATGCCTGTGTGTATGCATGCACACAGTTCCACCACATGGCTGCCATATACAAGTGTTTGTGGACAGCCACAGACTGTACCTGCCAGGTCATACAGATCACTGTCTCTGGCCACGGACATGGTACCTGTGCCTGGCAGGGGTGCTACGGACAGTATCAGGTACTAAGCCAGACTGGGTACTGTCATCAGAAGCATTGGGTAGTTGACTGGACACATGTCCCTGCTGGGACTGTCCAGAGCCACGTGCACATGGTCTTCTAGGACGGTCTGATGACAGCACAGACCCAGCATTGCTGGGGCTGGTACTGGCACTATGGGAGTGGCTGCGGGTTTGTTGTCGTCCGCAATGACTGCCAGCTGATGATGTTGCTGGCATACATCCACGTCGATGCCTCAACTATCCTGCATTGCCCTGGCTCATGGACATGTAGTTGTGGAACATATCTAATGTCCCCCCCCACAATGTCTATCAATGACCTCGCTGACAGTACGGATGGCAGCCGCAATGTCACGCATAGTGTCATTCATAGCAGTGCGATGTGTTCTCAGCTCCCTCAGACCCTGTCTAGTGTACCGTTCCATACATGCCTGTGCCTGCATTACAGCCCGGAACATAGATGAGGTTGAAAGACCTCTGTGGGCACGACTGACAGGGGCAGTATGACCACGGATGCTCCCACGAGAACCCCTGGACATTTGCCTGTGTGGTACCATGTCAGGACTCTGGCCATGGCTGCTGTGAGGGGATGCATGTGCCACTGATACCACATTACCCTGGTCAATGCCCACTGTATGCTGTCCCTCAGCTAAGGACATTGCTGACAATGGATGTATCGGCAGGATGACTGTGCACATTGATGGGGTTGACTGTTGTGTACTGTCGATTGGCTGACCAACAACAGACCCTGTCACACCTCCCTGTGCCATTACAAATGTATCATCATTATCACTATCCCCAGCAGTGGCTTCAGGTACCCTGCTGCAAGCCAACAGAGCAACACCAGAACCTGTGAGAGGAAGACAGGAAACACAGTTTACAATGTGTACACAATGTTACCACACATGCACACGGGCACACATGCACACATGCACATGGGCACACATGCACACATGCACATGGGCACACATGCACATGGGCACACATGCACACATGCAGATGGGCACACATGCACACATGCACATGGGCACACATGCACACGGGCACACATGCACATGGGCACACATGCACACATGCACATGGGCACACATGCACACTCCTCAGTACAGCAGATACAAACACACACACACCTGCAATCCAACACATACACAATACTGTTTGAGGGTATTATTAGTATTAATATGATTATTAGTATTAATATATTGTTATTACACACTCACCAGCATGGATTGGCTGCCTTGCTGTTACTCCAGAGGGACCTGCACAAATAAGAGAGTTATTGTCAGTGGCCACAACTGTGCCATTGATACTGTGAGTATGATACAGTACAGTAGTACAACAGTTGGCTTTCACAGGTGTAGTGATGATATTCAGAATATCAATCTTGCACAAGAATAGGCAGGATAACAGCTACACACACCGTACACATCTCACACATGCATAAACTACCAGTGCAGAGAACAGTCAACTACAGA